>NW_024583961.1:0-33317 GCF_018398535.1 Haplochromis burtoni
TGTTTAAGCACTGCTTCCAGCCAAGAGTGATACCATATATGCCCCATAGCTGCAGAAAAGGCTAACATTGTTATTTTTTTACAAAAAACAGCTGAACATAAGAGGTTTTTTTTGTGTGTTCTCCATTCTTTAAGCACCGGTTCGCGCACTGTTTAAGCACCGGCACCATTTCATAAGTACCGGTTTGGTACTGATATCAGACAAAACCTAAACGATACCCATCCCTACAAACGAGGGGAAAGAAAGCAAACTTCAGTTGACTGCATGCTACTGACAGCTAGTGGTAATATCTTACACACTGTATCTTTAAGGTTTCTCCTTGATTGAGAAACGCTCCGTTTACCACTTTAGCATTAGCAGTGTTAGTTTCTCCTTCCTCTGTGCCACACTCCACACAGAAGGTGGAAAGAAAACTCTCCGCCTGAGGTTATCGTGGATATGAAAAACATGCATGAATTACGCTATCACAAAATTGGATCACTGCATTTCCTTCCGTGTTTCCTCAGGTTAGAAACCATCCCTTCTACCTGCACGCACGCTCCCAACGACTGACCAGCATGCACAGGTCTGAGCCCGCCTCTCGGCTGGCCCCTGTTTCCAAACCCTTGAAAAATCCTATCTGCTTATTAATTTGTTTTTTAATTGAATTTCTCCTGCCGTTTTTCCGCTTAGTTAATCCCTGCACTGGCCTGTGGGCAGATGATTGGCGTGTAATTACCGGCTGTTGGCACACGTGCTTTCTGTGTGCTTCGGCTCTCGCTCGGCTTGCCGCTAAAGCGGCAAAATCTTTTGCTTGATCTATCTCCGCTCCCCACTCGGCACCTCCTTCTCTCATCCAAGTCTGTTTCACTCTCCTATCTTCCCCCTCCTGTCCTCACGCTCCAACTCTTCTCTGTTCTTCCTCCTCACTCTCTGCATGTATCAGAGGAAAAATCACTCCCCAGAGGGAACTTTAGAGAGTGGGAGTAGAAGAACTGCTCTCTATTTTCTTTTCAGGATCAAGAGAAAAGAAATGGGGCCCATTTTTCCATTTTGTAATCGCTTTCTCTGCAGATCTATCGAGCGTGGCATCAGCTGAAGCAGGGGCCAAGTTAAACTCCTCCATTCTTTGAGGACACATGTTAATAAAACAGCCAGCAGATAACAGTAATTACCTCTCAGTGGCTTCTGCTCCTCACTGTGGGACTCAGTGTGAGAGTGGGGTCTGCCTCTTCTTCAGCCTGTACGTCCAAAAGATTAATTCTGTTTTTAATTACGGCACACCCTGAGCGATGCACCAGTTGCAGCTATCCTTCCATCCTCCTCGCTCCTTTCCTTTCTGCCTCTCTGTCGTTGCTGTATTAGCATAAGTAATTAGAGAGTCCTCTTTGCCGGCATGGTCTCGTGGATTAAATTGAACGTGTTGATCTCTTTTAATTCTTCTGTAGTTTGAGGCTGCCTGTCTTGTACAATTAAGATAGTGCAGCAGGGAGTGTGGTTGATGGTGGGGCTTGAAGCTGGCAACACCTGCTCTTATCTCTGATTTTGTTGTAAACTCTCCAGAGCTGTGTGGAGATTTAAGAGGTGACTTGTGGAGCTTGTGCATGCTGAAACTCGAGGGCGAGCTGCAGGACTGTAAAAACGAACATCCCAGGGGCGACGAGGTTGTGTCATTTTACTCATTTTACTGGGGACAAAATTTACAAGAAAAAGACATTGTGCCCGAGTCTGGATAAAAAGCTGATATGCTGACATCATCTCCTTGTAAAATCGCGTGTGAGGTATCCCAGCCCCGCAGCATTATCTTCATTGCAGTTAGGACCCTGACTGCATTCCTGAGAACACAAAAACTGTAGCCCATAGTGTAACAAGGTTGATGTGTTAGGTTTGCAGTAATGTAGGAAAAACTGCTGTGTGTGGCTCCAAGTCTGGCTGCAGTCCCTGCAGACTGAGTGAAATAAATCAGAAATAATAAAGACTGTGATGAAATAATTCTTTCAGGGTTGAAAAACACATTTGAGCTCTGTGCAGTAAGTGCATAGTATAGGTGAGAGGGATGCTATAAATGGTAAAATGGACAGCATTTTTCTTCTCTACTCAAGCCCTACAACAAGCCTTATTTTTTCCTGTGTCTAAGTGCCTTTCTATCAAACATTCACACTGATGAATGCATCAGGAGCAACCTGTGGTTCATTATCTTCCCAAAGGAAGCCAGAGATCGAACCACCAACCTTCCAATTAGATGTCCTGCTCTGACTCCTGAGCTGCACCCACCCTCAGCAACTCATTCTCTCATACTTATTGCCTCCTTTCAACATGCATTTAGCTATCCAGCTGTGATTCCTTCTGAATTATCGTTATATTTTAACAATTATCAAGCTTTGAAAAGGAGAAACAACATTTGAAGGCCACAGAGCAATCAAACAAGTTTGTTATTCACACCACGTGACTTATATGAGTTAAGAGTGACACGATGCTGCTCAGCAAACAATCTGGGCTTCAAAAGCTGAAAGGAGTCATTTGCTGTAGTGTAGGTTTGATGTAAACACACTGCCACTCTAAATCAACAGGGGCCAGTCGTGTGCTCCGTAACACTGATTGTAGATGAGAGCTGGAGACGCAGCTTCTGTGACTGCGCTTAGCATGAATTACATTGTCATGGCTCAAGCAGCAGGACTCGTAGCTGAGAGATTACTTTCGTGTAGATGTGGGTTTCCTGCAGGAGGACGTGAGAGGGATGCTTATTAAATCTGCCTGAACAGGCGAACGAGGAGTCAGAATGACACTTTCTGAACGGCTGTTCCAACTACTTCATTTGCATTCTGTAATTAACTGTCTCTCTTAACCTCTTTTCAACACACCGTCACACATATTCATACACATGCTGAGCTGGTCACCGGTAAACATTTGTACTTGTGTGAATTTGCCATTAGTGTAGTGACGGGGCTTTATCAAAGGCGACACAGTCAGTGAGCAGGCGTCTGACAGAGGTGGGTTTAGTTTGCAGTTTGAGAAAAACTGAAGAAGACAAATTAATGACTTTTTGGAGATAAATGTGAAATTACTTCCGACGAGTCTTTGGACTTTAAGGCTACATCCATCTCTTTTAAATGCTCTTTGCTTATGAATCTGAAAAATGAAGTTGAAGCTGAGGTGCCTGAAATCTGTATTCCTTGTGATAGCCAGCAGATGAAGACTCCTGCAGTTGTTGAAGGGAAAATGTCCCTCAGCTTCCTCAATCTGTCACCTCAGTAAGCACTTTTCTGATGGATTTATGGTGAATTCATGTTTTCAATCCCTGGTTGCCTGCCTGTGTAAGCTTACTGATGTTTACTTTGTAAAATATGATGGCAGAAGAATGATTAAGTAGGATATGCTTTAGGGTGGGCCACCTGTCTGTTTTTACAGCTGTTATCCAATGTACTTCACTATTATAAGACCTTTTTTTTTGCAAATAGGACAATTCCTTCCAAAACTTCTAAATTATTAATCATTATAATTTATTTTGAATTCACTTCCCTTCTTATTTGGCACAGCTGTGTTTGGATCGTCACTAACTTCAGTATACAGACAAATCATCATTGGGCCACCTCTCATGGTATTTTCCACACAACCGTTTAAGCCATATTTCTGTATACATTAACTGTGTCATTTTTTAACAGTATATTTATTAGTTTGCATTAGAGACACTAACTGTGCTAATTCTGCAAACACCTGAAAACTACTCACCAAGTGAGTACTGAACCTATGAAGAGTGCCACACAAGCTCAAAATGGAAAAATGTCTCGGTTGCTGCGATAAGACGAAGGTGAACATTGTCTGTTGCATCACACATTAGCTCAGAGAGTAAATGGCAGGTTTTTGCACAAGAGTCGGTCTCTTTCATGCAAGCTACAGCTAGCAGTGGCAGTGTCCTCTTTGCGGTTGTGAAACCTCTAGCAAACACTTGCTAACTCTTTCAGAAAAGATGTAGTTTTGCCAAGCAACCAGCATCACTGACCAGTGCCTAGACACTTGTGACTGAGGCCCAACTACGTGTGAAAATGCATAAAAATATTGCAACTCTAGTCAATTTACCTAATCATCACTGTCAGTTTGTGCTAATGTAATGTTATATTCAGCAACTGAGTTTAAATCACATTCCTAACATTTACAGAAAGTAACATTAATATAAGGTGCTTATGATGGCAGATTTATTGCAAGTGATATATGTCCTTGTATATCACTTGTCCATCCTAAAGCAGAATACAGTTTTCACTGTTGATATACTTGACCTCAGATTAATGCTGTTCTCATCAGTTAACTATCATCACATGCTCACAACTGTATAATTGAATTCTCAACTCAAACAACTGAGTTGGGGACCTTCAAATGATGCTTTGGATTTCAGGAAGTATGTCTAATATCAAGGTTCAGTTTATGGTTAAGATTCTGATTCGACTGTTATTCTCTGTAGCAGCTGGTTTTGCCCGCAAGGCCCAAAATTAACATTAAAACATAGTAGTGAAATTAATGCATTGACTGAATGCATTAATGGTAGTTACCTGTTTGAATATATTGGGCAATGGCTTTGAGCTTTGCCATTTTAAGTTTCTTTTAAAAGCAACGTCTCTTCATACTTCTTCAGTGTCTAAAATCTTTGTAAATCTTTGTACATTGCACCATAAGCCACATTAAAGAAAGAGTCACTGTTTAGAAATGGAGACGTCTGTCTGAGGTATTCTGTGTGTGTACAGTGTGACTCTTTATAAGTGGATGACACCAGGCCTCCAGGAAACATCTAAACTACAGCTATCATCAGAGGCGCTGCAGTTTGTTCTTTGTTGTCACAACAGTCACAGCTCATCTATGGAAAACCCCTAGTCAGTCCACACACTGCAATACACACAATTAATACATTTTACACACATTTGGCTTCATTTTACAATTACAGCCAGATGATTCTGTACTCTAAATTTTAATTAAACTAGTTAAGTGTTCGAATAATCAGGGCATAATTATGCTAAAAATGAAAGGGAATTAGGAAATAGCCTGTGAAGAAGAAAAGAAGAAAAAAGAAGATTAAAAAGCAAATACAAAAGTTTACATATATAGTAAATTACTTAGAAGAATAAATAAATAATTAATACATCACCCCTACATGTACTTACAGTCAGGGAAAAATTATTTGAACCCCAGCTGATTTGGTTTGCCTTCTAACAAAGAAATGATCAGTCTATAATTTCAATGGCAGGTTTATTTGAACAGTGAGAGACAGAACAATAACCAAGACAATCCAGAAAAAGGCATTTTTAAACAGTAAGAAATTTGCATTTTCATGAAGGAAATACGTTTTTGATCCCTTTGCAGAACGTGCTTTGGCGTTTGGTCGTTGGCAATCACAAAGGGTCAGATGTGTCTTATAGTTGGCCACAGGTTTTACACACATCTCAGAGGGGATGTCGTCCCACTCCTGGAACCTTCAGCTCCCTCCACAGATTCTCTGTGGGACTAAGGTCTGGAGAGTGACTCGGCCACTCCAAGACCTTAACATGCTTCTTCTTGAGGCAGTCCTTTGTTGCCTTGGCCATATGTTTTGGATCACCACCCATGACTCATTTTCAATGCTCTGAGGGAAGGAGATTCTCACCCAATATTTAACGGTACATGTCCCCATCCATCCTCCCTTTGATGCGGTGCAGTTGTCCTGTTCCCTTGGCAGACAAACACCCCCAAAGCATAATGTTTCCACTTCCATGTTTGACGAGGGCAGAGATGGGCAGTAAAGCGTTACTTGTAACGCGTTACTAAAACCGTGATTTTTTTGCAAGAATGTCTCATGACAGTGACGTAAGCGAGTGCGACGTTCGTGACAACAGCTGTGTGCAGATCAACAATGGATCGAGTGCAGAGAGAGTATGAGCGTGCAGCGTTTAAAGCGTGGAAGTACTGACCTTACTTTGAGTTTGATTCCATAAAAAGTGACAAAAACATTAGTGTCCGTTGTGCGTGGGAAGAAAACTTCTTTTTACAGCGAAAAAACCCCTAAACTTCCAAGCAAGCACCGAGTAGCTACGACGTAATGGGAAACTCACAGAGAAACTCGCGGATTCTTCCACTGACCGCGGCACACCTGCACCAGGGTAAACCTCCGCCTACCCCACTCCTGCTTTACAGGTGAAAATAGAGCAACAGGACCGCTGAGTCTTTGACTTTATTTATTTTCTGCTGTGTTTTACTTGCATCTATTTGAAAGAGTGAGTGTAAACACACACAAAAAAAAATTTTATGTGCTGGAATGTGCAGAAAATAGGTTTAAATGTTAAACAAATTTCTTCCAGTCAGAGAATGTTGCATATAATTAAATTTTTGCTTGATGCATAAAGTTAAAAGATTAAAACTAATAAAACAAGTTTTAAAAAGAGACTTTTCCATTTGATTACATTTTGTATGATGGATTATGCAGAAAAAGTAGAATTGGGCTGAAAGATCTATCGCTTTATCACCTATTCAGGTTGTAAATCGTGTTTTTAAAAAGTAACTAAGTAACTAAGTAATTAATTACTTTTGAAAAAAGTAATCAGTAAAGTAACGGGATTACTTTTTTGGGGAAGTAATCGGTAATTAGTTACTGATTACTTTTTTCAGGTAACTTAACCAACACTGGACGTGAGGACGGTGTTCTTGGAGTCATAGGCAGCATTCATCTTCCTCCAAACACGGCGAGTCGAGTTGGCGCCCAATAGCACAATTTTTGTCTCATCTGACCACAACACTTTACTCAGTCCTCCTCTGAATCATTGAGATGTTCAGGGGCAAACTTCAAACAGGCCTGTTCATGTGTTTTCCTGAGCAGAGGGACGGCAGTATTTCAGTCCTTCACCGTGTAGTGTGTTACTGTTTTCTTGGTGACTATGGTCTCAGCTGGCTTGAGATTACTGACAAGTTTCTCCCGGATGGGTTCCACACCGTTCGTACTATTATTGAAACTCCATGAGTTGAGATCTTGCGTAGAGCTCAAGACCGAGGGAGATTGGCAGTTATTTTATGGTTCTTTCATTTGCGAATAATTGCGCCAACTGTCATCACCTTCTCCCCCAGCTGCTTGTCTATAGGCTTGTAGCTCATTCCAGCCTTGTGTAGGTCCACAGTCTCGTCCCGGACATCCTTGGAAAGCTCTTTGGTCTTGGCCATGTGCAGAGTTTGGAATCTAGATAGACTGACTGCTTTGATGGACAACTGTCTTTTATACAGGTAACGAGTTGAGAAGGCTCCTAATGTCAACACGGAGACGGAAATCTTGCTGATTGACAGGGAGTCAAATATTATTATTTTATTCATTAAAATACAAATAAATTTATAAGTTTTTTTGAAATATATTTTTCTGGATCTTTTGGTTATTGTTCTGTCTCTCACTGTTCAAATAAACCTACCATTGAAATTATAGACTTAGTATGACCACTTATAGACTAACAGCTGGGGTTCAAGTAATTTTTCCCCTGACTGTATCCTTTTAACTTCCACCAAATTGCAAGCAACCTACTGGGTATTAGGGTAGGTTAGAGTTAGAAAGCCATTTGCAACGGTTGTGGAAGTTTTCCATTAAATAAAGCCTGCAGACAAGTGGTGAGCGGTAGCTAACATTCTTTAATCAAAACAAAGAACAGAAAACCAAGCTTGGTGGAGAGCCTGCATGATCGTGGGGCAGACAGTCAGCACAGTCTCACTGAGCCTAGCATGGCTCTCGTCTGCTTCCCCCAACTTCCTTACCAGACCCCCACCATCTGTCTAACTGCATGAGTGTGAGACATGTTAAAATCCAGTGGCACCAAGGCATTATACAATAAACTAATGTGAATAATACATGAATAAAAGAATTCCTATACAATCCCACCCCTTTGATTCTTAAATCAAACCTTAAGAATCACATTAGTAATAGAATTTCTTTCCTGACATTCTGTATATCACATCAACATTATTGTACATTTAAGGAGTTTCAAACTGTGTATCCTCACGTCACTGTTCTCCCACCACCCTTTGTTCATTTTTAATCATCCCACAATCTAAGCTCTCACATGCAAATGGCAACAACAATGATACAGAGGAAAGGCCTCTCCAGAATTCAAAGTACTTTGCATGGCAAGTGAAACAGCATTAGGTGGTCATTCCCAGTCACGGTCATGGCTCCTGGTGTCTGTGCCATTTACAGAGTCATAATTCCAACGCTGGTTTCCCTCTGCGCTGTACACTTTGGAGCTTGGCACGCTCTCTTCATCCCTCAGTTTCTGTTCCAACGGGACTGTAGATTTAGGAGCAGAGTAGTGATGGTAAATTTGATTCTTTTTACTGAATCGAGTTTTAATGAGTCACTCACCAAAGTGAATCGGTTTTTTGAGTCATTTGATTCACTGAGTCAGTCGACCAGAGAGTGCAAAAAATGTACATTTTCACTCAAACTTAATTTGTTTCTCTTTTCATGTAAATCCTACTGCTAAGATGAATGATTCTAAAAGAAAACAACTATTTTATAGAGCAAAAAAGAGCAAAAACATTTCTAAAATTAAGCAATTTCCTATCAAAATTGCTTAATAAACATTTATTTTGTTTATTTTTATTTTATTAGTATTTTCCTTAAATGTGTTAAATATATATTTTCTCATCTAAATGTCCACTGAGCTGTGAGCCAGGGGGCGGTAATGCGCCTTAACATTGGTTGCCAACCAAGAAGAAGAAGAAGCTGTGAGCCAGGAGGGAGGGGGTGAGTGAGCATAGCTGGACTGGCCATCGGGCATACCGGGCATTTGCCCGGTGGGCCGCTGGCGATTTTTTGTTTTTATGGGCCGATGGATTTTTTTTTTTTTTTAGGAAGGGTATATATAATGAAAGGTGTTGGATTGGCCAATTGGTCATGATCGACTCTGGGCTGGACCAATTACAGCCGAGGAGGCCGGATGCACCCTCCCCCTTGTTTAGCAATCACGTGATTTTCGCGCATTGCATGCCGGGAACTCGTGGCAAAACAATCCAAGTACCGCATCAAATGCAAGCATTTGCAGCACCGCAAAACGTTCATTCTCCGGTTCCAATACCTTCTTGTTTTTCTTTGCCGCACAAAAAAGGAATGTACAAAACAAAAGGAGAACAATGCCGGTCCGTACAAAGACAGACTTGACGAAAAGCAAAGAAAAGATACGAGGAAAAAATCAAAGGAGTGAAAGGGTCAGACCCTTACGAGCACACAGAGGGACAAAAGACGTTAGCGTGCTGCCCAACTTTCACCACGCTCATATTTATAATTATACGGTTCTTGGAGTGAGTGCATACACTCATGAAGTTTAGTAACTTCAGGTCACTGCAACAAGCCCAGGTACAGTTTACCGACGGATGGGTACAGGACCTTGAAATGCACCGTGTAGAACGAAAGACCATCGTACGAACAAAGGTAAGTTTACCAGTCTCACAAATCGTCGTCATAAATACACATTCGTTAACCGTTTATTAATATAACCTTTGAGCTCAACGGTAATTAATTAGTAGTGGAAATAATTTCTGGTCATTACAGAAATGTAGCAGTGACAATAATATTGTATGTGTAATCGCACTGGACAATTAGTGATACAAAACAACTGTTTTATCCTGTGAATAAAAGTATATGTTTTTGTCAATGTACCATAATAACAGAAGCGAAACGCAATATTGTGTCAGGACAATTCACTATTTATGCACAATAAACAAAGGAGCATAGCGCGACAATTTCTGTTCAGCGCCAGACTTGCTTGTAACCTATATCACCAATTATGTTAAGAAAAATGACGATTAACTACTACAAAACTCTGACCTTTGTGGGAATGCTTGGAGCAGACTAACATGTGAGCTGGAGTGTTCTGAGACGTTATATTTGGTATATCCAGACCATCCGTCGGCTCTTACTTCGGAAACATGGCTTAAAAAATTTCTCTTCAACGACGTAATCCGATAAAAAAAAACGATCTCTTTACCCGTCGGCTTCCCGTGGCTGTCATGCGACCGGCTATTGCAGTTAATAATACAACAGCTTCTTGCCATTTTTTGGGTTTCTTTTTATCGCTGTGTAACTGAGTTCAATTGAAAGCCTGCGTGCGCTAGTACCTCTTGCCACAAGTTCCCAGAATCCTTTGCGGTTTTACCCCTGAATGACGTCACATTTTCAATCTTTATCCTGGTGGGCCGGTCTCTAGTCAAAATGCCCGGGCCGATTTTTTGTCCCAGTCCAGCCTTGAATGTGGTGATCGCTCGCTCTATGATTCAGCACAGGAGGGAGGGGGTTAGTGAGTCCTGAGTGATTCGCTTACGCTTACGATTCAGCACAGGAAGGGAGGGGGTGAGTAGCTCAAATGTGCTGTTAGCATGTTAGCAGAGCGATGCTACTGTGAACCGAGGAGCTATTTTCTTGATGTGAGCTTCTACTCAGGGTTTTTTCTTCCAGTTCAGAGCAGAAATTTTTTGTTAAGATACTGGATGTTGTGTTTTTCTCCACAATTTTAATTATAAGCTAGATACATTGCTGCTAACAGCAACAGGGATGAGTCAGTGAGTCAGTTGGGCTTGTGAATCATCATTCACGAGTCAGTAAAGTGATTCTCGAGTATTGAACGATTCGTTCATGATTCGCGCATCACTAGAGCAGAGCAAGTCGTACACTCCTGTAGTCTTCCTCAACGTCAATGTAGAAACTCTTTCACATTATTTATGATTTTGCTGTTCAAAATCTCGTCATGACAATCTCTAGGAAGTCCATTGGCACAGCCCTCTGTGGGCTGAAAGTGGTCCCTGCGTCTCACTGGTCCTCTTGAAGCCTTCTCTCCTGGTCTTCTGCACCTCAGTCTGTTCTTCCATATCGCTCATGTCACGGTCCCTGCAATTTAAAAATCTTTTGCGATATGTCAACTTAACACAATTAGACATGCACAATAAAGTTGTGCATTGTCTCTTAAAAATTCCGGGGCCTTTCTCCTGGAGTAGCTCCACTCCAGGCCTGTAACCCTGTCATAAGAAAAAACATTAGCCAGCGGTGTGTCCTGCTGTAAATCACCACGTATCACCACTCCCCCCAGTTGGAAACAATTATTTTCCCTCTCTTTTTTTCTTTTGTTTTCCTTGTTTTTGTTCCCCATTTTCAATATTTTTAACCCCATTTTTCACAGTTTTTACACCCACACATCAACCTATTAACTCACTTGTTTAACATTTCTTTTCCTTCTCCCCAACTGTTCTTCTACCTATCCCATATTTACATTCAGAGTATCCCCTGCAATGGCCTTCTTCCCTTCTCGGCAGAAAAGTGCTAAAATACTGTCACTCCACACACTGTATTGTGCAGAAATGCTTAGCAATGGTGGACTTGAACCACCGGTGTTTTTGCAATTACTTTCTGGCAGACGATTGCTTTTCTTTGCACAACACCGGAACCGAAAAACAAGCCTGGGGACCCCAACTCCAGGATTTTCCTTTCTGGAGACTCCGAAGTCGGCAGGCACTTCACTGCTCGGCCAGACAAAAACTCCCCATGACTGTATACAAGTTAGCTACAACTCACCCATCTGCAGGAGTCCCCTCAAAGTCGATGGTCTTGCTGGTGGCTAAAACACACGGCTCCGTGACTCCTCCATTTCAATAACCGGTAGGACAAAAGTACCTTTGCCCTCAGGGGTGATCAGTCTGTCCATGGAACATTTGTTCAGCAACCACACAGACCATCCTGTTAAATACCTTTTCCAGGAACAAAAGGCAGTACACAGCTGTTTCAAACCTTAAGGTTCACACTCCCTTGCTACCTCTCAGAGTCGTCGAAGAGACAAAAGATTCTTCCTGTCTGCTTCCCCCAACTTCCTTACCCCAGACCCCAGAGAAATGCTAAAATCCAGTGGCACTAAGGCATTATACAATAAAATAATGTGAATGAATCAAAGAAATTCCTATACATAACTGTTGCCAATTTTGAAACAAAAATTTAATTGTCTTTGGGCAAAAAGATGTCCACCTTTTTTGTTAAAGTTCAAGTTTATGTAATTAAAATTCTATGTTTTGTGTGATCAACAGACAAAACCACCAAATTCTGAGTATTAAAAAAAGTCACAGAAAGTTGGGAAATGTTCAGAGATGTTTTGCTTGAAAAAGACTTAAACTGTATATATGCTCTTGTGTGTTGGTGTTTTGGGAAACTGGATAGTAGTGGTCAGATACTTTGTGATGCAGGTGGTTTCTCATTAGACTTTAAAGAACAGCCTGACCAGGTTCAAATATACATTTGTGGCCAGTCCATAGCTGGTCTGGGAGCAACAAAGAATTATGGCGATTTGCCATCTGTGCACAAATGTTTGGGAATGACTCTGTACTGACTTACTGAGTACATAGCTGGCTACACCGGCTGCTTCCTCACCTTAAAAGCTCCTCAGAATGTGGCTTGCTGATGCGTTTCCTCTTCATGTTGTAACATGGGTTGTATTCAGTGGTTAAGAGGAGGCGGCAGAAACACTCAGCAGGACTAAAATTCACAACCACACTGGTACTGGGACTTCCACAGTTCTTGTCCTTTAATAAACACACTCTCTTCACCAACATTACAAGGCCCGGCTGCTGTCTTATCATACATGAAGCGCAGTGTTCCTACAACCCGTACCGTTACCTTGAGTTAGGGAGGTGAAGATTTAAGGTCCGTCTCAGTCCTTAGGTTCACGTGCAAGCACGTTTCTCCCATACTCTGCAGAGGGCAGAGGTGCACACTTGTGACATCACTAAACCTTGACTTAGGTTGTCTTAAAGAGACACCACACAGTTGTGACTGTTACAATGTGCTCATGCAATAGATCATATGGTTTGTTGATGTGACTGTTAGTTTGAGACAGACAATAAAAAACTGATGGTTCATCCTGTAACCAGTATTTCAGAAAATGCTGCCTTTTAAAAAACTGTTTCCAAAGTTGATTCCACAGATGCTTCTGCCCAACAAACCACACGAAATGTAAGGTTTGCTGGAATCCAATAACATATATTTTGCCCAGAACACTTCTTGCCAAGGTACTATTGTGATAATCATTAACTTTTCTAAAATGGCTAAAAATACAGTAAGATTATAACAAGCCCAACTGTGGTTATTTCTAACCCTATCATGGACTTATCGTTTCTCCTTTAAAAAAAGTTTAAATAGGTGTTCTTTATTTTGTCTCTCAACCAACTGTTCTATTTCAGAATCTTCCATCCCCCTTTTTTCTGACATTCAGACCAAATCCTTCATCACCTGCTTGCTATGTACACTGATCAGCCACAACATTATTGCTACCTGATTAACTGCCAAATAAACTCTTGTTCATTAAAACAGGAGACCTCTGGAGGTGTCCTGTGGTCTGGCACCTGGATGATGGCACTGAATACTTTTGGTCCCAATGAGTTGGAATGGGTGGGGGATCTGTAAACCAAGCTTGTTCTGGAGTGCATAAATGTTCAAAAGCACTGGGATTAACACCAAATTAACACCCAGGTTTATTGGTTGTATTTTTTGAGCTGTTTGTAGTTTTTGTAGCTGGGCATATTGTCCAAATGTGGAGAGGACATTGGTCTGTAACAGTGTTTAGATCTGTGGTACATGTACCATCCATAGCACTATCAGGAACAATCAAGTTTTTCCATCAAAAGAGCTTTGTTAAAAACAAAACAAACAACAATATCTTTACTTCACCTATCAGTGGTTTTATTGCTGTATGTGATTGGTATATACTGTGTACTCAGTCTAGTTCTTCTTGGGACCTGTAGTACACAGCTAAACAAAGGATGTATTTTTTTTATCTGGCTTCAGTCACAATAACATCAAGCAGTCTAAGCAGTCTCACCGTTCTAAGCTGATTATCAACTGGATAAGTCAGTTGTAAGTGTCTTAGAGCATTTTTACACCTATAGTTTATTTATGGTGGTCGAATTCAGTTAATGAGCTTAAATATTTGTATCTTTTCCCTACAATCTGTTCATTAAAATTTTCACACAGGGAAAAATTCAAGTCATCTCCAAGAAACGTGGAGGCACTATAAACCACGTGAGAATGTTCAGTCCCTTTATTGGCCACATGTGTGTGTGGGAGCAACAGAAGTAAATATAGGAAGAATGTGCAGAGAACAGAGAATTCATACTCATTTTACGGCTAGCTGCTAGCCCGTACAGACGTTTGCACACCTATAGTACCCTGACTCATCCCAGAATGCAAAGCATACGTGGCTACAGAAGGTTTTCTAGCTTAAACGTACCTCTTGTAGTTGGTCAGACTGTGGTCGGATCACATTCACACCATCATTTGGAACTGCACCAAGACCAACTCTTTCAAAGGGTCTTGGTGCAGTTGTTTTGGTTCACACCTGAGTGTGATTACTGTGTTCACACCTACACCAATAAACTGGACAAAGAGGGAAAACCGAACAGAGTTCGATTTAAACGGGCTAAACACCTGAGGTGTGAAAACACCCTTAATCGGCTGAGCACGTTCACCTAAAACAAACTGTCTTAGATGCATGCACGGAATCAAAATCAGAATCACTTTTATTGGCCAAGCATATCTAAACATAACACATCTAACACATACAAGGAATTTGGTATATATACATACGTAAAGGTGTATAAACCAACAATATAATAAACAATCTAAATCTTATATACAGAAATTACAGGATTACAGAACTGACAGGTCTAGTGGTAGCACAGCAACATGTTTCATAAATTAAAGAACAAACTGTTTGAAAACAGCTCAAACACCTGATACAGGCTCAAAGCAACGCAGCTGGAGTGGATAAAGCAGCAGTGTGGGTGAGTGTTATCTGGAAAATGATGTATATTATGTATAGTATTAAAGAGCATTGTTAGTATTAAGCACACTCCTATTGTGTGGTCACTGAGACTGAAACATTAACCCTCTCAGGCTCAAATTAAACTTTTTGTTGCTAATGCACAACCAAGTCCTGCAGTGGTACTTCTGAGTAAAAAAAACTCATAAAATATGTATGTGGGGTAATCAGGTTGTTAGTTTTTAACTGTTGCAAATCGGCAATGCCTGCCTTGAGAGGGTTAAAACATTATTTAAATGCAGTAAGGAAAACGTAGCTAAAACTAGCAAGTAAAGTTGCTTATTTATTTATGACTTATCAGTATAACGTCAATATCATTATGTCACGGGATGGTGACTGTAATTACTCTTGTGTGTTATGTTAAATTAATGTTTTATGTAATTGATGGCTATTGCATAAACATCTTAGTCCTGCTGTTTGTCCATTTTTCAAACCATCAATACAATAATACTTATAAAACTGGCAAATATCTGAGGGACTACAGGTTTCATCTGATATTAACATACAATCCAAAAAGAAACCTGGCTCTTCAAAGCTCACCACATGGCAAAATTCAAGAGGCCACCTGTTAGCAGCATGACTATAATGGATGAAGCAGTGCAGATCAGGTTCTGTCACATCAAATTTAATGGCTGACACAAAACCTGCAGTCATTTTTTTTAGCCTCTTTTAATCCATAGTGGCTTAACTCTATAAAAGTCTTCTTTAATAACTTGTGCTCGATTTCCTGCTCAGCATTAGCACTTCAGCCTGGCACTATTCTACTTAAAAAAGCGATATATTGAATGTGTGTCTACTACCATGCCAATCAATCAGGAGTGGTGAGAGAAAGGACCTGAGCAGCTGTGAGTTGAACTCAGGCTTTTGTGAGCTTAAAAGTCATAGCAGTTTGCGGTGCAAATGAAAACTGAGCCAGTGGGCCATTAAGGAGTGGCTAGAGGAGCGTCTGCATGTAATGGCTATTGAACAGGCAGCTCCAAATGAGAGGTAATCAAAGCCGAGTGCAATTACACCCTCCACTGTGTTCCAAAGCCAAGCCATTGTGCCCTGAGCTCTCCACATCTAATGACACAGGTAAAGAATCAAGCGGAGCTGAGGGTGAAAAGTGGCAGAGCAGGGATGTAATTATGTACCAATTGCAAGGTGGTGTTTGCAATTTAGCCTCATGACAAAGGGCAAGAATGATAAATGGGAAAAAAAAAAGAAAGAAGTACTATTAAGACTGTTGCTGGAACGAAGCTGCAACGTGAAATTCTTTGATTATTTTGGGTTTGGTGCAGTTAATTTACATTTCCTGTTTTTAGGGAAATCTAACACACAAAAGGAGAAACAGGAAAATAGAATGTTTTAGCTGTGTAACTATTTTCCACTGTCACACTGTCACCCTCTTATTTTAAAATTTCTATTTTCTAGACCCTTAGTTTTACTTCCACTGTGGCGTCATTATTCCACTGTGGCGCTTGAAGCCACTGAGGTGTTTGTTAACTGGGGGGTGACGCGATGTCACTGGTATGCATGGATTAATTAAACAGTCGAATAATTCCAGCAGTACTTATCTTGTCCTTTTTGGTCTTTATTCCAACATCCTTTCAACATAACAGCGCAGCGTTCACAAACTGTCTGCCTTCTTATGATTAACAACACACCTGAAGCTGATTACGTACATCTACCTTAAATACTTTTACATAAACCTACCATACAGACAACTGAAAAGGTGACCTCTAGCGGCAACATAAGGTGTCAACCCAAAAATGGCTCCTACACCCCGGCCCCTAATTGCAATGGCTATCAGATATGGCAATTCTTATCACAAAGAAAAGAAGGAGCCACTAATACAGTTGACTTTAGACATATACATACACATAAATAAACACAAGTAAACAGATCACTTAAATACACTTTTACGCAACAGTCTCATGTAACAGGGCAAAGTTTAGTTACAGGTCTTTCAAGAATGTTAGTCTTTGTTTTTAAACGTACAGATCGTACAAGTCCATTTTTGTCGTGAATGGTTTCCAGAACTCTTCCAAGTGGCCAGGAACCACGTGGTGCAGAAGAATCCATTATAATGACTATACAGTGGGGCAAAAAAATATTTAGTCAGCCACCGATTGTGCAAGTTCCCCCACTTAAAATGATGACAGAGGTCAGTAATTTGCACCAGAGGTACACTTCAACTGTGAGAGACAGAATGTGAAAAAAAAATCCATGAATCCACATGGTAGGATTTGTAAAGAATTTATTGGTAAATCAGGGTGGAAAATAAGTATTTGGTCAATAACAAAAAACAACTCAATACTTTGTAACATAACCTTTGTTGGCAATAACAGAGGTCAAACGTTTACTATAGGTCTTTACCAGGTTTGCACACACAGTAGCTGGTATTTTGGCCCATTCCTCCATGCAGATCTTCTCGAGAGCAGTGATGTTTTGGGGCTGTCGCCGAGCAACACGGACTTTCAACTCCCGCCACAGATTTTCTATGGGGTTGAGGTCTGGAGACTGGCTAGGCCACTCCAGGACTTTCAAATGCTTCTTACGGAGCCACTCCTTTGTTGCCCGGGCGGTGTGTTTTGGATCATTGTCATGTTGGAAGACCCAGCCTCGTTTCATCTTCAAAGTTCTCACTGATGGAAGGAGGTTTTGGCTCAAAATCTCACGATACATGGCCCCATTCATTCTGTCCTTAACACGGATCAGTCGTCCTGTCCCCTTGGCAGAAAAACAGCCCCATAGCATGATGTTTCCACCCCCATGCTTCACAGTAGGTATGGTGTTCTTGGGATGCAACTCAGTATTCTTCTTCCTCCAAACACGACGAGTTGAGTTTATACCAAAAAGTTCTACTTTGGTTTCATCTGACCACATGACATTCTCCCAATCCTCTGCTGTATCATCCATGTGCTCTCTGGCAAACTTCAGACGGGCCTGGACATGCACTGGCTTCAGCAGCGGAACACGTCTGGCACTGCGGGATTTGATTCCCTGCCGTTGTAGTGTGTTACTGATGGTGACCTTTGTTACTTTGGTCCCAGCTCTCTGCAGGTCATTCACCAGGTCCCCCCGTGTGGTTCTGGGATCTTTGCTCACCGTTCTCATGATCATTTTGACCCCACGGGATGAGATCTTGCGTGGAGCCCCAGATCGAGGGAGATTATCAGTGGTCTTGTATGTCTTCCATTTTCTGATGATTACTGACCTCTGTCATCATTTTAAGTGGGGGAACTTGCACAATCGGTGGCTGACTAAATACTTTTTTGCCCCACTGTATCTACAGGTTTTAGATTTTTCTTCTTTTGGTTCCTTTTTTGTCTCTCCTGTAAAAAAGGCAGGTATTCGTGTACCCATCGTTTCCAAAAACGATCTGAGATGTAATGAGCCTGTTTCCATCTTTTCTTTAGATACATATCCTGAGGGTCAAATACTCCAGGTGGTAAAGATGGTTTTCCTTTCATCAGGAGGATGTGATTTGGTGTAAGTGGCTCTAGGTCTTTTGGATCATCACAAAGCTTTGTGATGGGTCTGTCATTTAAATTGCTTCAATTTCACAAATAACTGTATTTAATCCATCATTGTCCAACTGATGTTGCTGAAGAACGGATCTCAGAATCCTTCTGACCATACGAATTATACGTTTCCAAATTCCACCATGGTGTGATGCTCCAGACAGATTAAAACTCCATTCTTATCCAATGTGTCGCAAAGCATCTTTTATTTGGGTATGTTTTAGCGATTCAAGAGCCTCACTTAACTCTGTCTGCTCCAACAAAGGTGGTTCCATTATCCGACTGGATGTGAGCAACTTGACCTCTCCGACTCACAAAACGGCGCAAAGCATTAATGCAGACATCTGTGCTTAGAGAGTTAGCCACTTCCAAGTGCACCGCTCGGCTGGCTAAACAGGTGAAAATGACTCCATAACGTTTAGCTGTACCTCGTCCTCTTTTCACTTCAATAGGTCCAAAGTAATCAACTCCAACGTTGGTGAATGGTGGGTTATCTGGTTATCTGGTTGCGGTCTTCTTTTCTTATCTCTCATTAAACGAAGGATTGCCTTCAGTCTAAGGAACCAAGCAAAAGCAACCTTGAGCCTTCTGCAGTCTGAGAAGTACACCATCAATTGACATGTAGCATCAAGCAAGTCTTTTACTGGATAACATTCACTGTGGCCTCCCTTTTGACTTCAGGGTCCTTTAGTTTTAAGGAGCATTCTACTAGATTGGTCGGTGTTACGTCCCCCCCACCATGGTGGAGGCAAAGGTAGGAAGGAGACAGCAACACTGGACAACCACAATCAATGAAGGAGGAAGACAACAGAACAGTTAAGTATCAGGCAGGATTTATTGGTTGCTTGTCTTGATAGTCAAACTTAACAAAAGAAAAGAGGTGGGGGAGGAGGACTGGGCGGTTGATCCAAATCAAAGAAATTAATAAAACAAAAAGAGGTCGATAGCTTCCAGGGCCTAACTGAAACAAAAAATGTAAAACAAAAGGCCTACCTAGCTACTCGACAAAAGGTCAGTGAAAACATACAAGAGTGGCATCAACCGCATAACCTAGTGTGACTAACAGTTTAAAACCTCCAACCAGTGTACAGGGTACCCCAGCTTACCTGTCCAGCCTCCCACCACACACAATACAAAGAAGCCTGTTCGCAAATGTTTGTCATAAAGCAGAAGCCAGCAGCCACCAGCTGACCAGGGAGCTGCTCATTTGTAGTGATCCTCGGAGAGTGATTGGCCAACTGTGCCCAGACCAGCCAATAGACACATGCCAATCAACTTTGAACTGGCCAATAGGTGGAGGCTTGACACCTAAAAAGAACACCAAAAGCAAAGCCACATCTCTTTTGAGAAGTACTGGTCTCATCAAGAGGATCTGAGGATTCAGGAGTGACGGACGGTTAATGGCCAGGAGATGGCAGCAATGCAACAGTTTTGGATGCAAGCTGCCGTTAAACTTGACAGAAGAAGAAGAAGAAGAAGTCACATCTCTTGGCACGTAACAGTCAGCCAGTCACTTTCTGGTTTCTGCAGAAAGCTTGGTCCTTCAATTCAGCGGCTGCTATGAACAATGTTCCCAGCCTTGAGCCCTCTTGGAGCATCATCTGCTGGATTTTCCTTTGAGCTTACATATCTCCATTGTGATCGTTTAGTTGAAGTTGCAATGAATGAGACTCTGTCACAAAGGTAAGGAATCGTTTATTCTGAGCCCTTAACATGAGATCCACTCGAACGGCAACTACAGCCGCTGCAAGTTCCAGATGTGGAATAGTGGCAGGTTTTAGAGGTGTAACCCTTGCCTTGCCCATCAAGAATGCTAAATGGATGGATTTCTAACTGTCTTGCATGCGCGGATATGAGACAGTTCCATATCCAGATTCACCGGCATCTGAAAAATGGTGTAGCTGTGCATGTGAGAGAGGTCCAAACTCTCTTGGTTGTATATACCTTTTAACCTTGAAATGAGAAAGCATTTGCAAATCACTGAGCCAACTTTTCCACTTTTGCAACATGTTTTTGGGTATTGGTTCATCCCATCCCAATTTCCTTTTGTAAAGCTCCTGCTGCATTCTTTTGGCAGGCAGCAGGACTGGTGCAAGAAATCCCAAAGGATCGTAAATAGAGCTTGATATTGACAACATTCCACGTCTAGTACAGGATTTTTGAGGAACTTCCATTTTAAAGTTGAATGTATCAGTTTCCACACACCACTGCAAGCCCAGAGCTCTTTCTACGGGAATTTTTTTTCTCTGTTAAGATTTGATTCCTTTAAGTCTTTAGCCCTTTGCTCCTCTGGGATACTTTGCAACAGGGTGCGATTGTTACTGACCCACTTGGTCAGTGTAAATCCTGCCCTTTGACAAAGTGCTGAAAGATCTTTGACCATCTGAGGTGAAGGCCACACTCTTCAAACAGTCATCCACATAGAAGTTTTCTTTTACCGTTTCACATACCTTGTCTAGGAATTCAGTTTGATTGTCCTCAGCTGTTTTTCTCAAAGCGAAACTGGCACAGCTTGGGGAAGATACTGCACCGAACAGATGAACAGTCATGCGAAGTTCAGATCTCCATCTGGCCACCACAAAAAACGCAGAAAGTCTCTGTCTTCTTTGGCAACTTTAACTTGATAAAACATTGCCTTTATGTCACCATAAATGCAACTGAATCCTGTCGAAATCTAAGCAAAACCCCAAGCAATGTGCTTGAGAAATTAGGACCCTGTAAGAGCTACTTGTTTAATGATGTCTCCTGGAATGATGCCCCACAGTCAAGTATAATTCTTATAGATCCTTTCCTGGGGTGGTAGACTGCATGATGAGGAATGTACCACTTCTTTCCATTTTCGCAAGCCAGCTGCTGTGAAGGCATTTGCTCTGCATATCCGTTACTTATCATCTCGTCCATAAAGTTTTTATATTCTTTATGCAACTGTTCATTGTTGAGAAGTTTTCGTTTTAGACTTTGCAGTCTTTGTTTAACTATGGAGAAATTGTTTGGCATCTTTATGTTATCCTTTTTAAAAGGTAACTTCAAACAGTAGTGTCCATCTTTCATTGTTGCAGATTCTTCCATGATCTTCATGAACTTGAGGTCCTCTCTTGACAAACCCTTTTCCTCTGTAACCTTTTCATTAAAGTCATAGTTATACTGACTTTTCAACATTTCCTCCAGCTTAAAAACAGATATCCTATTTACAACTGTTGATGGGTACTCGCTGTCCAAGTTGCTTTTACCATCTTCAATGGGCCCATTTAGGACCCAACCAAATGCTGTTCTTATAGCATATGGGCCATTCCCCTGGCTATGAATGACCTCCCATGGTTCCAATAACTTGGGAGCATTGCATCCAATCAGCAAGTCCACATTAGCCATTATGTGGGGAATTTGAACCTTTGACAGTTATGGCCACCTGACCAGATCTTCTTCTTTTACAAGGTTATCTATGGTGACAGGCATCTTTTCCTGTTAGGACTTCTAGAAGTTCATAGAAGGCATTGCTGCCCAAACCAGAAACTTCAAGACCAGTAAGTGAGTGGGCAGAGACAACCTTTTATTGACCCATCATTTGTATCAAAAAGTTAGTTTTTCTGCCCACAAGATTTAGCTTTTGCGTGAGGTGCTCTAAACAGAAGCTAGCTGAACTGCCAGGATCTAAAAAAGCATACGTCTGTATGACATGACTACCTTTAAAAGACTTTATTTGAACTGGCAGAATGGAAAGCAAACTGCTGTCTCTTCCGGCCCCTGTATGACCACAAGTTTTCATAGGAGTTACATTCTTTGAAGAGGAGGGTTCTCCAGAGGATTCTGGACTTACACCATTGTTATCAATATGGAGGACAGTGGGATGACCTTTAGCACATGTCCTACATGTCAAATGCTTAGCACAGTCCTTACTTATGTTCCCAGCACCTAAGCAACCAAAACACAGCCCTTTCTCCTTTAGAAAAAGCATTCTGTCTCTGTGCTTCTTCCGCTGAAACTGTTGACACTCCTCCATTGTGTGCCGTTGAGTACAGCAGACACAAGATGGCTTTACTGTAAAGTCATGGGTCGCTGTGGTAATCAGCCTTTCCATGCTATAGGTTTTATCCATGTCCTTGGGTGAGACTGTAGCAGCAAAGCTGTTCCCTTTACCTTGTTTGATTGGTTGTGACTTCAGTCTGTTGTCAACCTTTGAGACAGGGATCGTCGACCTTATGTTCTGAATGTCCTCAAATAAAGGATCTGAAAGGATTTTCACCTGCTTCTCAATAAATGCAACCAAATCTTGAAACCGAGCTCTGTGTTTAGAAATTTCCAATATATCATATGCACAGGGTCCCCATTTCTCTCTCATTTTATATGGCAATTTGCACAAAATGATTTTCATGTTCATTGGCATGTCCAGTTCCTGCATATATTGCAATGTTTTCATGACATTACAACTCCCACGTAAGAAAAGAGAATATGCTTGCAATGATTTCACATCTTCATTTTTAATTGCAGGCCAGGATAATGCCTTTTCAATATACGCAGCTGCAACTTTATATTCATTTCCAAAGTGTTCTTTGAGCAGTTGCTTTGCTTTGCTAACAGCTACAATAAGCATAAAAGTTACTGTATGGCTATCATTTGTTACGCTTGTTCTTATACATGTAATACATTTATTACCAACCTGAGAGTTTATTGGCTGGTCATTTGACATGACGAATGACTTCTGAAGTTTTAATTCAGCTCAAGATGCTGTAGATTCCCGTCAGTAACACTTTTGGTCTGCTAGTAAAAGGTAGTTCTATTAATCTGTGCTCGATTACTCTTGAACCGGAACCGGATGTAAGTCCCAAAAAACTGAATTTTGGAACTGAAACTGAATGGTGAGAAGTGAATCTGAACTTATTCGAGAACTAAATTTTTAAAGGGTAAAGTACAGTTTCAAAGCAAATGAATTCATTTTCAAAATATAAAATTCAATTTCAATTTAGTGATGATCATTTTCAAACCAATAAATTGAATTTCAAATTAGGCTAATTTATAAGCATTTATTCAAGTTACAATTCAGATTCAATCCGAGCAATTCAAATTTAACTTATTCAAATTCTGTTTCTGATGGCACAGATTTCTGCCCATACAGATATGCTGAAGCTACTGGCAAGAAAAAACGTGGGGGTGTGGCTTTATTTGTGAACCAGAGATGGTATAATAGTGCACTTATCACTGTCAAGGAGAAAATATGTTGTTCTGATACTGAATTATTGGCAGCTGGTATGAGACCATATTATGTACCAGTCATATCTTAACAATACTTGTGCACATTGTACCCAAAGCAACAGCCAAGGGCCCATGTGAAGTTCTCCATTAAACTGTTGCAAGGATACAGACACTGCCCGAGGCACCGGTTATAAGAAGACTTCACTCATGTTTCCCTCTCCTCTCACCTGACTGGATTCACACAATGTGTTTCCTGTCCTACCAGAGAAAATAAAACCCTGCTGTATGCCCATGTTAATGTTGCTTACATAGCTACTCCCTTACCACCACTTGGAAGATCAGACCACAACCTGTTACAAACCCTGTTTGCAGAAATTTGCTTTCCTTTGAATCCTTTTGTTTAGGAAACTAGGATCTCTTGACATCTGCAGTAAAATGCTACAGATGTTCCATCGGTCTGTGGTGGCAAGTGTGCTCTTCTAGTCTGCTGCACACTAATGACGTTAGAAGCCACCCTGAGTAACTCTAATCACCCACTTTACAACATCTGTATGGAACAAAAAAACATCAGTACTGGATGACTCATCTCCCTCTGTTGTAAACAAAGATATACAGAATACAATTTGCACTCTTTTTAATTCTTAAACAAATAACAGATGAGCTATGTCAGACATATGAATTTCCCTCTGGTATTACAGTTTTTTTTCTGATGGCTTAAACACATCTTTGTAGCTATTGGCTATTTTTGCAAAACTCTACACACAAATAAGAAAACCCTTCACCAAATCAGCAAAACATTGTAGTTTTCTTGCAAAAAGCTAATGAACCTTGCTTAACTCTCCAAACCTTTGTAAAAAATTGTATTTTTTTTTTCAAACAGTTAACACAAGTCATCACATTAAAAAGCACACAATGCACTAACTACACACTGATGGTATGAATAGAAAACACATCTGGCTTTTGCTTCCTCTGTGCAAAAGGTAGGCTATGTCAGTTTGAGGTCATACTTTTGTCATAGGTCCGTAAACAAAGAGGGATCCAAAGTTCAGGTACTGGGCCCTGTTTCAGGAAGCCGGTTTGGAAAACTCAGAGTGAAAAACGACACTCACGGTTGAGTAACCCCGAACTGTCCAACTCGGAATATTCGGTTTCAGAAAGGCTGATAACAATTAGTTCAATCAACGCGGAGTCGCGCTAACCCCAAGTGAAGCGCGCGGACGAGGATACATAAAGCCCTGATAAGCGGAGCACAGATTAAGCGAGTCACCATGGAGACGGAGGGAAAGAAGGCGCGGTCAATGTATTTTACAGCGCTTGAGGCCGAAATTCTGATGGCAGCATATGCCGATAACATGCAAATTCCGCGGAAAAAAGTAAAGTTAGCCATAGCTGCAAAAGACAGGGAGCATGCATGGCAAAACATAGCCGACAGAGTCAATGCGTGAGTGTTAATTTAAACATTGATCTAGGGAT
Source organism: Haplochromis burtoni (assembly GCF_018398535.1). Taxonomy (NCBI): domain Eukaryota; kingdom Metazoa; phylum Chordata; class Actinopteri; order Cichliformes; family Cichlidae; genus Haplochromis; species Haplochromis burtoni. Next base: position 24,989 of record NW_024583961.1, read on the forward strand.
TTCCACCCATTTAACACGTTATTTTATCATATGTTATTTTATCATATGTTATTTTATCATATGTTATTTTATTTTATATTTCATACATTTTATTTTGTGATGTGATGTGAGCGCAGGTGCAACCCAACAGGCCCCAAACGTTCCTGGCAGCAAGTAAAAATGAAATATAAAAATATAGTCCAAACAGGTGAGGTGTAATTGTATTATGAGCCATAGTGCTTGGTCTGTTTGTCCTATGTAAATCAATTGCAGTTAGAGGCTACATTAATTTTCTTTCTGTAAGCACTTATTGAAATTATCTGAGCACATTACAAGTACATATTTGCTTACTCTGTATGCTCAAATGTGACCCGTTATAGCCAACAGAAAAAAAGCGGAGGCCCGAAAAACAGGTGGGGGTCCTCCACCACCACCACTCACAGAGGCTGAGCAGTTGGCCCTCAGCCAAAACAGTGGGCGCCCTGTGGCCGAAGGCATCTCTGCGGGGACATCCTCTGAGTCAATAACCCCGCAAGACACAAGTGCCTACATAGGGGGTAAATTCAAAATAATACATGATGTGCATACATCCTTTCTTCACAGTCACCTTTGCAGTGCTACTCATTCATTTGATAAACTCTTTACCATAATGGATTATTTTGTAGTGAAGTCATTTTCCTACTGATTTTGCCTTCCCTCAGTCTTGGTTGTCTTTGAGAGCATAATGACAATGAAGTGTAAGGTGATAGGTATGTTTGTTAATTGCCATTTGGTCCCTTGTAAGTTATAAGTGACCTGTATAAACCTCATATTCTATCAGTTGATGGTGGTGGTGTACTGCATCTGGTGCAGCCTCCTGTTGAGCCAGACCAACATGCAGTTGTGAGTAATACTCCACAGATTATATGAGTTTACAGTAGAACAGCAATGTTGTTTATTTCTTTACTACAGGAAAATAATGAAGAAACATTGACAGCTGTTACAGAGGAGGAAGCAACAGAGACACTTTATGAGGTTTACATCTTTTAATACTTTGTGTACAGGAAACACAGGTGACCAATAAAGCCAGTTGAACATAAAATCTGTTTATTCTTCTTTCAACATGTTGAGGTGATGGGTCAAAAGAAATGATTGTGACATATGGTGTCTCTGACTGCGCTTCCATCTTGTATGTCCGTGGGAGGGTCAGGATGTTCATGGTTTGGATCACTGCTGATGTTTGGTTCAGAAGGACAGTGTTCTCCTCTAATTGTGGCAATGTTGTGAAGAATCACACATGCCACAATAATGTCACATGCCCTTTCTGGGGTGACCCTGAGTCCTTGCAGGCACTGGAACCGGGCCTTAAGCATTCCGATAGTCATTTCAATTCTGGCTCTTGTCCTGCAATTAGCCAGATTATATCGCTGCTGTGGGCCCGGTTCAGGGTCAGGGTAAGGGGTAAGCAAATAGGGTAAACATGGATACCCCCTATCACCAAGCAAGTAGCCAGTGAACTCTCCTAAGACAGAAGGATACACTTCAGTTCAAATGTCCCTGAAGCAATTGGTCTTTATATATTTTAAAGTATTCTCAACTCACCATGTCCAAATTTTGTGCTCAGTGTACATTCACGGAATATTTGTGAGTCATGGACAGAGCCTGGCCACTTGGCTTCCACATTTGTGATAATGTTGGCAGCATCATATATGATCTTCACAGTGCAGAGAACACAAATTAGCATCCATTACTATAATGAAATAATTTGTTAGTTTGAAATGCTACAGGGAACTATGTACCTGTACATTAATGCTGTGGAAAGACTTCCTGTTCACATAGTCTCCTTCATTTACTGAAGGAGCAATGATTGGAATGTGAGTGCCATCTGTACAGCCAATCACGCCTGGGAACCCTGAAAATAAATGTAAAATTTAAGTAGTAGTTCAAGTATCACCACATCATGAATTGAGTTTTGTTCATCCTGCTACCTGCAATTTTGTGGCATCCCTCTTTGATAAATCTTGTGGGTCTATGACCGGGGAACACCACAGACGAGTACAGGAGACGTTTCAGTGCAACTGTAACATTCCTGACTGCCCGACAGACGGTAGCCTTGGAAACGTGCTCAGCGTCACCAATATTATACAGAAAGCTCCCGTTTGCAAAAAACCGAAGTGCGATACAAATAATATGTAATGAACTGAGAGCATGTCCGCGATGTCACATGCGTAATATATGGCCTGAGGATGTTAGTCAAATAACTTATAGATTGTGCTGAGAAACGGTAACGTTCACACAGAAACTCATCAGGAAATGATAAAATGTCCAAACGCGATCTGATCACTCTCTCCCGGCGGAGAGCTCTGCGGAGAATTTGGGCTTCACGATCTACCGGCTCTTCACGGAAGGGACACGCCATGTCTGACACTTCCTACTGTCAGGTTTCCGACAAAGGGGCGGGGTCAGTCAGGGTTAGTTGTGGTAAACCTGCTAGGGGGCAGGTTAGCTTCACGGCGTGTGTCGTCATAGTGACTCACTCAGGCTGCAGCTGAACTCGCTTTGTGAAACCGAAAAACCAGCGTTTTCGTTAACTCAGGGTATACTTACTCAGTTTTTCCACTAAACCGGCTTCCTGAAACAGGGCCCTGGTGTTTATTCACACACATCAAAACAAACAAGTATCCCTCCAGTTAATACACGACACCACGGTTCTTCATTCACTGATGGATTTATTCTTCCGTCAAACTTCTCCTCAGAAACACCATAAAATCCACCGTCAAACTGTTATTACATAAAAGTACAGAATGACCAACATAAATATTACAAATAAACATTTAAACCCAAGTTAACAAATACGCGATAAACAAACACAGTTAACGTACCTCGCTGGCTGCACGTAACCGTGAGGGAATGAGTCCGCTTCAGGAACAAAACTTAACAAAAATAATTCCCAATTTCTTCTTCTTTGCAGCTTTCTTTTACTTTAAAACAGCTTTTGACATAATTTACATTTATGGCAGTTAAACTCCCACCCAATCTCAATTTGAGATTTCCTTACAGATTTGAATCCTGAAGTTATAAGCATTTACAACAGTTTAACACATGCTTATTCTGCTTCAACAAGTAGTACTATTTTTTGCACTGGCCTTTCAAGATAAACTGGCCTAGTTGTGCGTTTTCCCTGTTTGTCCAAAGTTGAGTCACTAACCAACAGCTTTACCTTTCTGACCCTTCCATCAGAGCTGGGGTACACCTCCGTGACTCTTGCTAGTCTCCAGTGATTTCGCGGAGCACTGTCCTCTTGAAGAATAACAATGTCATTGACATTGGTGTTCCTTTTATCCCCATGCCATATCTGTCTTTGCTGGAGATTAAGAAGGTACTCCCTCCTCCACCTTGTCCAAAACTCATTCGCCAAGAACTGCACCTGACGCCATCTCTTACGCAGGTATAAATCTTGACTCACGAACTGACCCGGAGGTGGCAATATGATGTTAGACTTCATCAGAAGAATGTGATTTGGTGTGAGCGGTTCAAGACTTGTTGGATCATTCAGGTGCTCTGTTGTCAGCGGTCTGCTATTTATAATAGCCATCACTTCATACAAAAAAGTCCTAAGTGAGGCGGTGTCAAGTCTTTTAGCAGACTGATCAAGAATTGCTGTTAGAACACTTCTGATTGTCCTTATTTGCCTCTCCCAAATTCCTCCCATATGGCTTGATGATGGGGGATTCATTACAAACTCACAGCCATATTCCTTCACCTGCTCATGATCCCAGTTCTTCATTGAGTCCATGAACTCTCTTTTTGCACCCACAAAGTTGGTACCTTGATCACATCTCAACTGCCTTACATTCCCACGTATTGCAATGAATACGCGCAATGCATTGATGAAGGCATCTGAACTGAGGTCATCAAGCATTTCGATATGTACAGCTCTGCAACACATACAAGTGAAGAGAAGACCATACTTCTTCAGTTCCTTTCTTGCATCCCTCATATAGAATGGTCCAAAGCAATCTATGCCACAATATGTGAATGGAGGGGTCATTTCCATTCTGTCCTTTTTGGATCTTGTGTGTTCCTTCTATACTTCCTGCATGTGACGCACTTAAAGATATGTGAGGCAACTGCACTGCTGCATCCAATGACCCATATCCCATTAGATCGCAACTCATTTACAGTCATACCTCTTCCTTGATGCTGTACTTTCTCATGATAATGCTTGATCAATAAAGAAGACACGTGACTTGTTTTTGGCAGAATAGCAGGATGTTTAACATGTGTATGAAGATCACTTCTTGTTAAGCGTCCGCCTACTCTCAGCACACTCTGCTCATCCAAAAATGGACTTAATTTGCATAGCTTGTTTGCTTTGTCTTTGGATTTTACGTCCTTGGATTGCTGTAAATTCTTGATTTCACTGCTGAATACTTCTGTTTGGACCAATCTGATTAGGAAAAGTTCAGCTTGTTGTCTTTCCTCAACACTTGTACTTCCATTGAGTTTGGGACTAAGACCCTTAACTTGCTTAGCATGACGTTTAAGACAAGCAATAGCCTTAACAACTCTTTTCCAGTCAGAAAACTTAGTCAGGCGGTCCAACAATGTTCTATTTATCCTTGCGCTGGTGTTGAGCACCTGAGCCCTTCGAAGTTCTGGATCATTATCACTAACCTCTCCCACCTTAGCATCTCTTGTGGGTAGCTCCCTTTCCCACAGAAAGTCTGGGCCAGTGAACCAATTTGAAGCAACGAGCCGATCTGCCGATAACCCTCTCGAAGCATGGTCCGCCGGATTGTCTTCGGACTGCACATGATACCATTGGTTGACATCTGTGGTGGCTTTGATTCTCTGGATCCTATTTGCCATGAAAACATGAAACCTGTGAAGCTAGCATCTGAGAAGTGATGTAACTCGTACTGCTTGACATCTATGAAGCTTGCTGGTATGTAGCACCTCTTAATCTTTACTTGACACAAGTTATGGAGATCTTGTAACCATGACTGCCACTGTGATCTGCACTCCTCTGAAAGTGGTTCATCCCAACTAGCTTTCTCTCGACTCAACTGTTGCAAGATCAACTTCCCACGTAAAACAAACGGTGCTACGAAACCCAAAGGATCGTAGATGGAAGCTACTGTGGATAGCACTCCCCTTCTCGTCATTGGGTGTTTCTTGACAGTTACTCTGAACTGAAAGTCATCAGAGGATACGCACCATTGCACGCCCAGTGCTCTTTCTAGGAGTGGCTCCCCTAAATCTATGTCCAGTTCTTTGACACTGTCTGCACACTCTTCCTTTGGTATTGACTCCAATACCTTCTTGCTGTTGGAAATGAACTTGTGTAGTCTAAGCTTGCCTGTGCTGCAAAGCTCTCTTGCTTCCTTGATCAGCTTGATTGCCTCAGCATCAGACCTTACACTCACCAGTCCATCATCAACATAAAAATTTCTTCGGATGAACTTGACAGTGCTTTGGTTAAATCGATCTTGACCTTCTGTGGCTAGATGTTTAAGTCCAAAATTGGCACAGCCAGGTGAGGAAGCTGCTCCAAACAAATGGACTTTCATCCGAAAAACTGATGGCGGAGACTCAAGATCACCATTCTCCCACCATAAGAACCTCAAGTAGTCTTGGTCTTCAGGCTTTACATGGAATTGATGAAACATTCGTTCCACATCACACATAATAGCGACTGGGCCCTTTCGAAATCTACAAAGAACTCCCACCAAGGTGTTTGTGAGCTCTGGCCCTGTAAGAAGGTAGTCATTCAATGACATGTCTTGAAATCTTGCCGAACAATCAAAGACCACTCGCAGTTTCTCTGGCTTTTGAGGGTGGTATACGCCATGGTGGGGAATATACCAAGCTGATCGTTTATCAAGCTCTTTTTCTGGGACCTTTTCTGCTTCACCACGACTGATAATGTCTTCCATGAAGTTCATGTAGTCTGTCCGATATTTCTGGTCTCTCTTGAGCTTCTTTTCCAAGCACATGAGGCGTTGAACAGCACTTGGCTTGTTATTTGGTAGCTCTGGCCTGCTCTGTTTAAAAGGCAGAGGCATTTCAAGATGTCCGTCTTCTTTGTGCTTAATTTCTTCTTTCATTTTAGTCAAAAACCGGAGATCTTCTTGCGAGAGATTTGTCTCTTCTCCAAGCCTTTCACTGAAGTCAGATTCCAGCACCTTAAGTATGTCTTCTGGAGCAGTCATCTCCTTAATTCTTGTTTTGCAAACATAATGAACTTTGCTCTTCAACTTACTTGTTACTTTGGGTTCAGGGGTCACTTGCTTTACAATGATGCGGTGACTTACTCCTATTGCATCTGTACAAAAGGGTTAGGTTTGTGTATGGGATTTCCTATGCCCCCTGAATGCACCATCGGGGTGCATGTCCGCAACTTTAGTTCAGAGACAAACGGCAGCCGAACAACGGACAGTGTGTGCGTTCATAAGACCGTAAGTTAATGTTTTACTTCACTCAGTTATGTTGGTGTTCAGCCATGAGTGTATTTGATGACTTACCAGCAGTTTCTGCTTCTGTTTAAGTGACGTTATGTACAAGTGGCAGTTCGCTAGCATAACAGATTTGTTTGCTAATTAGCTCTGCTTCAAGTGTTCTATCCAGAATCCGAGCTGCTCAGTCGTAAGAGGTGGAGACACACTCAAGTCCTGGCTGACCAATTCTGGAAGCACTTCATACGGCATTTTATGCCCACCTTGCAACCACGGCAGAAATGGCACAAGGACACAGACAACATTGCAGTTGGATCTGTGGTTCTCATTGTTGATCAGCAGACCCCACGAGCGCTCTGGCAAGTAGGAACCGTGAAAACTATCTTACCGGGGGCCGATGATCGTGTCAGAGCTGCAGTCGTTCAAGTAAAGGACCGAACTTACACTCGCCCGGTGGCACGGCTCATCAGGTTGCCTGTTCTACCCCAGGATTCTGCTTAGGTGCAGAGGACATTCCATCAAGGTCAAATTTGTACACCAAATTTGGGGGCGGCTGTACAAAAGGGTTAGGTTTGTGTATGGGATTTCCTATGCCCCCTGAATGCACCATCGGGGTGCATGTCCGCAACTTTAGTTCAGAGACAAACGGCAGCCGAACAACGGACAGTGTGTGCGTTCATAAGACCGTAAGTTAATGTTTTACTTCACTCAGTTATGTTGGTGTTCAGCCATGAGTGTATTTGATGACTTACCAGCAGTTTCTGCTTCTGTTTAAGTGACGTTATGTACAAGTGGCAGTTCGCTAGCATAACAGATTTGTTTGCTAATTAGCTTCTAGCAGAGAGATTCGTTGTTATCGTGTTGTTGATTCTGTGCTCCGTGTAACAGATGATAAACCAATGTAAAGTTGCCTTCAGTGCATAGTTGTATGCGGTGTGTTAATGCATAATGTCTGACTTTAAGTTTATGTAACCAGGCTGAAGTATAATGTCAGCTTATTTAGTTATATACTGTACTTGAGTACACCTCAGTTATATCTTTATGTTTATTATGTAATTTGATTCCTAATTGATTTGTATCATTATGCTTTGTCTGCAGAAACCACACACACACACACCCACACACTCTCTCGCCCAGCTGCGGGCACATTCTCAATTGGAAATACAAAGAATGACAACTTTATTCCTGGACTCTGCCTGTTTGTTTGTCTCACATCTGAACATTTGCAAGTGTTCTGACCTGACACTCTGAAGTGATTGCTGCCAGCTCAGATTTCTTTAACCCTTCTAAACAGCATCACTGTAGTGTTCGCCTGGATCACCATAGCTCACTGTGCTCCAGCCTACGTCAGTTTTCTGTGCGAAGGGCTGGTTGTCCTCACCACATACAACTTCTCTAGGCATTATTGCTTGTGGACAGTTATACCCAGTCAGAAGACTTCACATTTCTTCGGCGGGGCAATGTGTTCCGTAAGATGCTCTAAATAAGGCCATGCCCTTGCAGTCTCTGGCGTTGGAATGTGTGTACGATTGGCAGGTATGAAAACACGAGTGTAGACCGAAGGCACTGTGATCTTCTTAGAAGAAGATAACCCTCTTATTTGTAGACCTTTGAGTCTTTTGCATGGTACAATTGTCTCCTAGGACGATATTGTGGACAGCTTCAACTTGACTGGCTCTGCATTAACATCAAGAGCATCCACTACTTCTTCAAGAATGAATGAAGAGTCACTTTGTGAATCTAACAGAGAAGACAAGGACTTCTTTGTTTGAATCACTTGGCATTGATGCATAAACAGGAACTATTGCTGAAGTCTGAGCACTGTTACCATCATGCACAACTCTACTGGATGTGGTTTCCTGAGTGGTGTCTTGTGGCGATTATGACTTTCTTTCCTTAATGCAACTTGTCTC
>NW_024583962.1:0-2035 GCF_018398535.1 Haplochromis burtoni
GTTCTCAGTGGTTTAGAAAGGCAGAGCTTATTGATCAGCAGCAGACTGGATGAAATAAATCATCATAAAACTGAATGATCGTTTATCAGCTCACTGATGAATGGTATAGATTATTTGTATTTCTTTAAGTAGAGCTGCAGAGTTCATGAAAAAATAAATCTTGTCATAGACAAACCTGATTTGATTTGGATGGACTTTATCTCTGCTGCTGATTGGACATAAATAAAACAAAGAAACTGTTTATTTTCAGTGGGGCAGTTGGACATGTTTCAGACTGGAACCTGTCAAACATTTCATTGAAAATATGTCATTTGAACCAGTCAAAAATGCTCAGAGTTGCTTTAGTCTGTACGACTGATGTTGTGTTTGTTGTCCTCTCAGTCCCCCAGGAGGAGGTGGTTTCAGGGGTGGAGTCTGTCAAGCTGCCCTGCAAAACTACCATAAACCTGCCTGAAGTTGCTAAAGTAGAGTGGAAGACCAGATTCAACAGGAAGGTCCACGTGTACGAGAACAGATCTGACCAGCTTCAAGATCAGGACCAGCGTTACAGAGACCGAACAAAGATAAATGAAGACCCGCTGAGAACTGGAAACTTCAGTCTGACCCTGAAGTACCCCACAGACTGGGACACAGACACCTACACCTGCACCGCCTACAGCAGGGAGGGAAACATCCTGATGAAGAAACAAGTGGAGCTGAAAGTCAAAGGTCAGTGCTGTTTTGTGTGTGTGAGCTGCAGATGCCATTGAAACTTGAGAAAGTGTAATAACTCCAACTGTACATATCTTGTCCATTTAACACATTTATTGCTCGCCAATGGTTGTATTCATAGTTTATTCATAGTTTAACAGTTCCTCTTAGTATTCAACATCATTGAACATTGATCACAACAACCTTAAGGTCCTACTGACCAATAACACCTGATGGTAATTAAATGTACCTACCTTAAAAACTGTACCAAAAAGACATATCATGGTGTAAAAACAGAGGCACACAAACATAAATGGCTCCTAAAGCCCGGCCCCTTATGCACCAGACTTGACAATTCTAATTATAAAGAAAATAGGAAGCTATTAATAAAGTGTATTTTAGACACACAAAACCAAACCAAAGCCCTCTGCAGAAGACTTTTCAAAAAAAAAAAAGATATCTCCAGGTTTTAGACAGGTCTGCTTCTGTGCTTCAGCTTTCTCTACAACTCTGAAAACCTGCTGCTGCTACAGCTCATGTTGTGTTTGTTGTCCTCTCAGTCTGCCAGAAGGAGTTAGAGGAGGAGGAGTCTGTCGAGCTGCCGTTCAAAACCTCAGAAAACCTGCCTGAAGTTGCTGAAGTGGTGTGGAGGGACAGCAATGACAGGAAGGTCCACGTGTATAAGAACGGCTCTGACCAGCCTGGAGAACAGCACCAGCTTTACAGAGACCGAACGGAGATGAACGAAGACCTGCTGAAAACTGGAAACCTCAGTCTGACCCTGAAACACCCCACAGATGGAGACAAAGGAGGATACAGCTGTAGAGTCTACGGGGAGATCCAGAGATACAAAAGAGTGCTGCTCAGAGTCAAAGGTTTGTGTGGTTTCCATGTGGTGGGGTGCGAGGCAAATACTGATGTATATAGTGAAATCCACGTCATCAAGAACTGTGAAGAACAGCTTGCTCTAAACTGGAACAAATTATAGAGAAATGGACCAACAGTGAAGTCCAAGCTTTGTTAGAGGTCCAGGCCTGCGCACACACAGTGTAAACACAGTGAAACTACAGAGTACTGTGAGGAGATACAAAAGCTCCTCCTTCTGTTCTACTCAGAAACCCACTGCTGCTGTCTGTACAGCTCATCTTTTGTTTGTCGTCTTCTCAGACTGTCAGGTGGAGGTGGACAAGAGGGAGGCGCCTGTCCAGCTGCCATTTAAAACAACAGCAAACCTGCCTGGAGATACCAAGGTGCAGTGGAAGGTCAGTGGTGATAGGATGGTCCATGTGTATGAGAACGGCTCTGACCAGCCTCACAAACAGCACCAGGATTACAAAGACCGAAC
>NW_024583962.1:2977-4819 GCF_018398535.1 Haplochromis burtoni
TGTCCATGAAGGTCTCTGCTGCCGTAGATCCTCTGAACTGTGACAGAGGTCTCACTCTGGAGGAAACTCTCAGCACTTTCCAGCAGCTCCTCCATCATGGAGGACGTTCCCTCACTGTAACAGGTGGAGGAGAGAGGAGAGGAAGCACAGGTGGATCCTCTGAGGAAGACATTATTCTGTAAAATGAGAGGAAACACAAAGATATGATTGCTTCGTCTCAGTCCAATCGATCTGTTTTCATGTGTACCTCAGTGTGATTGTTTATGTTTATCTTTGCATATTGTACAGAGTCGTGTGATCTGGCCCGGCATGACAAATGTAAATAATTTTATTATGAGGCAGGTGTAGTTATCTTATATTTATATTAATCTGTTCAGTGAACAGAATAAAAATGTCCTCTTTGATCTACTGTGGTTCTTCTTCTGTGGTGTTTCTGATGGAGCAGCTGCTCCTGATGTTTGAGGATGAGACCAGGATGAGACCAGAGTTCCTACAGCTTCAGGTCAGAGAGACTGAAGCTCTCCAAGTGCTTTCTAATTGGAGATAAAGTATTTGAATTTCAGGAACATTCCTCCAATCAAGCATCTTCCAGTTCCTTTCTATATATAATTCCCCAGTTCTACAAGCGGTTCATTCTCATTTTCATGCCCGTCCACCCTTCCTTTTCTCACTTCTTTAACTTTCTCCCTTACAATTAGTAATTGGGAATCTTCAGGGGCGAGGCCTTCCCCAATCCACAGCTCACTTCATGTTTAAGCCATTCGCCTTTATGTATTAAAATAATATCAAACCTAAAATGAGGACGTGGGCCCACTGAGTGAAAGTTTTTATCTGGCCAGCTTCAGTAAGAAATACAGATTAAAAACTAACAACCTGATTACCTCACATACATATTTTATGAGGTTATTTTACTCAGTAGTACCACTGCAGGACTTGGTTGTGCATTAGCAACAAAATTTGAGCCTGAGAGGGTTAAAGTGATATCTGATGTTTTCAATGTCACTGTGAGTAGGAGAGCTTAGAGCACAGTATCTTGTATGTTTTCCTGTGACTGACAGTACAGTCATGCAGTATATATACCAGCAGTACTAAGATTAGAAACAATTACCAGACATCTCCAGCAGGGGGAGCGTGGAGCTGTTAAACTACCACATAGTTTCCTCTCTTCAGTCGTTACATATGAGCTGAGGAACATTTGTGTCTGAGCAGCTTTCATAGACGGACCATGACAATCCCAAAGCAATGCAAATTAACCACATACTGCTTTTGATGTGAGGAGCTCTGATTGGTTGGACAGACACAGGCTGGCTGCCACTGCTGTTTGTGCTCATAGCTGTGCCCAGCTAAGAAGAGTGTGATCTTGTACAGAGGCCGTTCAGCCTCAAGATTTACACTCTGACCAGCACAGATATGTGAAGACTGAAGCTAAAGCTGTCCACCACAACTGATGGAAGACTGATGGATGTATTACGCCCCAGCAGTACAAGCTATCTACCCTTTTTAGTAAGCTAATGTGCTCTTCGCAAATAAAGCTTAAAACACCTCAGACTATTAGAACTAAGGCTGGGTTTGAAAAATTGATTTCAGTTTGAATAGAGTGATGTCGATTGTTTAAATCCTGAATCGAGTTTTAAATATAAACCTATTTTGCCAGAAACACCAGAATCTTAGGTTAAAGCTGATGAAACAATTTCAACAACCACCGAACAGCAAAAACAACAACAGGATTAAAGAGCAAGTAAACAGTGTCTCTAATCAAACCTGTATAACTTGCTTCACATCAACATCATCAGGTAATGTCCATGGTTTTCTTCTGTTTTAGTTCTGCAGAATATTTTTTAG
>NW_024583962.1:5912-8042 GCF_018398535.1 Haplochromis burtoni
GTTATCGGCTGTAAAAAGTCAGTCCAGGACAATTTCCTTCATGTTTTTCTGTTTTATCCTCAGCTACTTTGACATAAAGACATCTGCTGTAATGTTTACACCTCTGATGAAGTCTCACAAGTGTCAGCTTTGTTTTTATACGCAGATATAAAAATATGGATATATACAGATAAATGAGCAGAATTATTCTATTTCTGACTGAGTCGAGTCGTGGATTGAATTGGTACTTTGTGAATCAGAATGGAATCAGTTATAGAAATGAGTGACGATATCAGCCCTGATTAGAACCAGCACTGAGGCCTGTTACATTTATACAGTGTCAGAGCAAACTGCAACCTACAGCCTTTAAACTAGCAATTAAAATGCTGACAGTAAACACATCAGTCCAGATGTTACCACATTACTTTATGACACTTAGAGTTAAAAGAACTGAGACAGGCTGATTAAAATAACAGCTGTCTCAGTTCTCTCATTCCTTATATTATCTCCAGTCTTAGCAGAGGGCAGCGATCACTTAGATTTCTCAATCTAAACAATGAATGCATTTAAAGCATGAACTGCAGACCTAGCCATCAAAAGTTTGGTAAAGCAGCATGAATACTGTAAAGTTTTATCTGAGACCATGTTTGATGATATTACACTCTGACTGTTCTTCTCCTTCATTTTTCAATTAGGTTTAATCAAATGTGGCAACTTTGTCTTGTGCTGTAAGATGAACCCACTGTCTTCATGAGCACACCTTTTTAAAAACACATCCTGTTCAAAGGTGATTTGTACACAGTCAAACTAATAGGAGAAATAAAAATACAAACACATAACGAGTTTGGATGTTGGCAGATCTGTAATTGGTTATGAGAACAAACACTGATGAAAGGGGTCAGTTTCACTTCTATTGAAAGAACCTTCGCTTTCCCTCAGCTTTGGTGAGCATTTAAGCATTAAACTACTCTCCTTAAAAAGTCGATTGAATTTACGAACATTTCATCACTCATCCGTGAGACTGAAGAAGTCACTTGGATAAAACAATTTTCCAAGGAAACATCCAGTGGACCTAAGCTTTTGGGCATATCCTTGCCTATAATTTATCCATCAAGAGATTTTTTTATGTATACATTGTTTTTCAGTTATTGTTCATCTTGTTTTTCTTATTATCTCCTATTTCCAGTCTTAGCAGCACCTCTCAGAGTAAACCACTGTAACCTTTCTGCCATTCATCACACAACAACATCATTGAGCCACATGGTATTCTTAGGAGATTAAGACCAAAACTGACACAAAAATGAAGACACAAATTAATTGTCGAATTAAAATCTACAACATGTTTAGGAAGGCTTAAAAAAATAGTGATTGACTGCAACAAACCTTAATAACTTTTATTTATTAGTATTTGTTCTCAAGTTTAAAAAAGATACATATGTAAAGCTATGTCAAAGGTTAGCTATGGTATTGTTAGATGTGTATGTATACTCCATATATCTTCAGTATTATATGAATCATACGATGAAAAAATACTTACCTCACGTCTTTTCTTATCACAAAACCGATGAATCATCCACTGCCTTTCAGTGGCTGCCAGCCCCGTCCTTAGCATGTTTTATTTCCTGCCACTTCCCGCTGGTCTATCACATTATTGTCTCCCCAGAAACACTCCCCTTGAGATTTTCTTTTTTCCTATATTCATTGTGTTTTGTGTGTTTTTGCACAGTTTTTCTATTTGGTGGTGTTTTCCTAAGTTGCAGTCCATTTGGCCTCTCAGGGCCACCCTACTTCTGAAGAAAGAGTCGTTTTAGTTTTTTGAGAGAAAAACTGAATTATAACTTTTACATAATTATTAAAACACCCGACCTTTAATCTTTTGGGTGTGATGCAGCAAGCTTTTCACACCTGGGTTGGGACATTTTATTTGATTCTTCTTTCCAAACATTCTCAAACATTTGTCAGGTTGGTTGGAGATTGTTGGTGGTCCTCTTCAGGTTTCTGCAGACATGTTCAAAATTTACTTTGTGCCATGCGTTGATGCTTTTCTCCAATGTAGAGGTAGAGCACTCCTCTCTGCACTCCACGTTTGTGTTCCAGAGGGATTCAATAGGTAGTGATAGGTAGGTAATTACAGTGGTTTGCAAAAGTATT
>NW_024583962.1:8806-11744 GCF_018398535.1 Haplochromis burtoni
CTGTTCACAAACGCTGTCCATCTAATCTGACTGAGCTGGAGCTGTTTTGCAAAGAAGAATGGGCAAGAGTTTCAGTCTCTAGATGTGCAAAGCTGGTAGAGACTGACCCTAAAAGACTGGCAGCTGTAACTGCAGCAAAAGCTGATTCTACAAAGTATTGACTCAGGGGGCTGAATAATTACACACACCCCACTTTGCAGTTATTTATTTGTAAAAAATGTTGGAATCATGTCTGATTTTCATTCCACTTCTCACGCGTTCACCACTTTGTTTTGGTCTTTCACGTTGAATTCCAATAACATTGATTCATGTTTGTGGCTGTAATGTGACAAAATGTGGGAAAGTTCAGGGCCGAATACTTTTGCAAGCCACTGTATTTGTGCACACTTCCATCCAGCCTTAATGTGCACAGCACAGTCCAGAAATGGCAAACTATTATTCGTTGTATCTTCCTTGATAAACGTTATGTTTCTATCCACCGAGTTGATGTGAGCAGTGAAGGATTCTACTTTTTGGGTTTGGATTTTGATACAGGTATCTCTGGAACACAATCTCGGGATAATCAGGACCCCACAGAGTGCGCTCATAGGTTGCTACTGCTACTTGAAGCAAAGAGTTTGGTTTGGTTTTTTTGTAAATTCTATCATGGGGGACCGACAAATCCAATAACAACTGCTTTTCCGCTCATCTTTCATCCAGCCATGTTTCAAAAAAATCCTTGGAGCACAACAAGTTATACTAGCCTGGGGCTACTAGATTAGAATATAGATTAATTTTTATCTGATTTGATAAATGATGGTTAAATTCATTCCCATGGATTATTGTGGTTACCTAAGAATAGAGAATGTAGTTAAGGTAATTACTTTTTATGACTCAGAGGTTTCTTAATGTACGCAGAGAAATCACTGATTACAATAAACATAAAGAAAAAGCTGTCAGGGTATTTCAGCCTTTCACATATTTTACTCTTAAGTTTCCATCCGTGTTTGTTTACATTTCAGATTTAGTGTATACAGCCAGACATAATGGCAGACTGCCAAAACTGACTACTACTCATAGTTTTACACCTGTTGGTCCACTGTCAGCCACACCCACAACTCCCTAATCCCTGTAGCTTTGTCAGCGGATCACGTCTTGTCCTGTGTCTGTATGAGCTTCGTGCCTTCTTTAAGTGAAATTGTAAAGAGGGATTGAGACAGTGTGAGGGTTTGTGGAGTGCTGTAATGAATGCTGTAGTGCAAGAAGTTCTTTGTTCATGTTGTTTTTTTTACTACAAATAATGAATAGAAGATGCAAACAAAAAGAGTGAGAGGGGTAGGAAAAGTTGAAGGTGGGGCTTTGTGTGTGTTAGGCTGAGGCTACAGCAGTCACCTCCAACCAGAGCACTTGGATGCGAAAACTACGACGTCCTCCTCTTTCCTCAGAAGTGATCTGTGGCCGGCCGGACTTCATTCCACAGATGTGCTTTAACAAAGTGTGAAGCTGAACTCTGAGCTGTGACAGTGAAGCAGTGTGAGAGTGTCAGTAGATGATCAGCAGAGGAAAGTGAAGCTGCTGTGAGCTGATGTCCTGAAGGGCTTTTAAAGAGTCTCTGAGTTTGACAGGAACATGAAGATGTTTGTGGTGTTTGTGATCCTCCTGCACGGTAAGTACACCTTCCTCTCTCTGCTCTCATCATCAGCTTTTCTCTTATCTCGCTCTAAAATGAATGTGTTGAAGTGCAGCAGGTCTTGAGACATGAGAGCCCAGTGAGTTGCGTCAAAGTTCATGACTTGACTGAATCGGTCTGTCACAACGAACGAGCGGGCGCAAGAGCAGGACTGTGCTGACACTGAAAACAAACAATATCACCAGGAGCTATATACAAGATACAAGTGAAAAGGAGCTCCAGGTAATTCAGGGACAAGGGAGGGAAAACCACACACGCTTATGATCACACTCCAGGGATGAAAACACGGACAGGTCCAGGAAGATCTATATAAAAGAAAACATGACTACAAGTCAGGAAAAGACTAGAGACGAGAATTTACAGGAAATAGCCGGGGCTACACTGACTAGTGTCGTTCAACGATCCAGCAGTCGGAAACACTGAGCTGTCACCTTGAGCAGAGGCTCGAGTGACAAGATAACGAGCAGCAGGTGAGTAATTATTTTCAGGGCACAGGCCTGAGGGTGGAACCCACAACAAGTTCAACCCCAGGGCCCTATTTCAGGAAGCCGGTTTAGTGCAAACTCTGAGTAAGTATACCCTGAGTTAACGAAAACTCTGGGTTTTCCCAAAGCTGCTAAATCTGAACTTGTGTTACTAATGTGTGAAGAGTTAAAAAAGGCATTGAAGTAAAAACAGCTTAATCAGTGCTATCAAAGAGAATAGATTCTGTTGAACTGCACAGTACAACACTGTAACCAAACATGTGAAAGAACTAAAATTAATGAACAAAGAGCTAAACAGAAACATGATACAAAATGGAAATTGTAGCTGAAATATATAGTTAATGAAACTTCCACCAGTTGTAGTGAAAATACAAACTTAAGCTAAACAAACCAATAGTTTGCACCCTTCCAGAAACCTATGATTCATTCATAGGACAGTGCAAAAAAACCCAAAAACCCAAAACACACACACACGGAGCAAGTGATTGGCATTAACCAGCTTTGTGAGTCATTTCTAATCTGCCTATGTCTGTGTACAAATGTTTGAACATATGGCAGATAAACTGTATGCGTGTACGGTCCCTCGTTTATCGAGGAAGTTAAGTTCCAAAAATAACCTGCGATAAGTGAAATCCGCAAACTAGACAACTTTGTTTTTTACAATTATTATAGATGTTTTAAGCCTTTATAGACTTTTATCAAAGAGGCATGAACATTTTAGCACTTTTATCTCTTGTTTAAGCTTTCAAAGTTCAAACCTTTGTAGAAAACTGAGTAGAGTATT
>NW_024583962.1:11769-14081 GCF_018398535.1 Haplochromis burtoni
ATAGAATGAAACCTAAGGCGCCCTTAGGTGCCTTTGGCGGTATAAAACGTTTCGCTGGACGCATTCTGTACTGTACAGGAGACACAGAACGAGATTGATTGACAATGGTCTACAGCCATTCACGACGCAGACACAATGCGCAAAAAATGCAAAATTGCACAAAAACAATCAGCGAAACAGCGAGGCCACAAAAGGTGAACCATATTATAGCAAGGGACCACTGTATTAGAATCAATAAGGCACTGATAAGAATCATCTGGAGCAGACGTAGAATTAAAACTTTATTACAGTCTCTGTGCACATGGGCAGCTGGAGACCTGATGGTTCAAGTGTGGATCCTGTTATACTTCTAAAATTTGAGATGTAAATTCTCTGTGGACATCCGTGTGTTCACCATGTGATGAAGAGATTTATATGAGGTCTGAGTGGACCTGAGAGGCATGTATGTATACGCAGATATAGACATGCACAATCACACATGCGTACCAGCATATCTGTATGTGGTGATGTAATCCTTTAATTCAGAATCCATGATTACAAAAGAGAAGGAGAGGTTCTGATGGGATTCTTGAAAATGTAGAGAGTGAAAACGAAGGGAGCGAAAGAAGAAAAAGGCCTACAGAAGTCTTATGGGTAGCTAGAGGTGGTAAAGTAAATCGATTTTGGTTTGGTTTAGGTAGCCTAACCTGGTGACTACTCTCGATTTTTATCTTTAGTATTTTTCTTGAACCACTGAGCCCTGAGTTGTTCCGAGCCCTTATCAAAGGAGACCAGTCCAGAGCATGACTGCCATGAAAAAAAAACAGCCCCCTGCCTGGACCCTGGGGAGGGGGCTTCTTTTTATGACTTCCAACAAGATTAGTATGAATTTAGTATTGAAATTGAAAGCAGAGCTTATTGATGTGAGAACCTCTTGGGATTGACCACTCACACAGACTGAGATATCAAAATACTACTTGGAGCTAAAAAAAACCCCAAATATATATAAATAAATAAACAAAATAATAATAATAATAAATTTTCCTACCCGTCTCACTCTCTTTGTTTGCACCTTCTATTCATTATTTTAGTAGTATGTGTGTATACATATATATATATATGGTAGTTGGTTCCATCCAACTACCAACCACCTCAGTAGCACATGGAAACTCCAGTCAGGCATCATAGCGGATAAGACGAACAGGTGCACAGGTTGGTCAGCCAACACTAGAGGCCAACTTCAAGCCCATAGCACAAGTCACCATCAAGTGAGGGATCTACCGAGAAGATGCTCTGTCCCCACTGCTATTCTGCAAAGGCCTGAACCCCCTCAATGGGATCATTGACATGACTAGCTGTAGAGTATGTTTAGTCTTCCGTTTGTTCAGCTATCTGTGTTTGTTTTACGTTTCAGATATAATGTGTGCAGTCAGACATCGTGGCAGACTGCCAAAGATGACTTCTTAGATAAGGGGAGACCATTGTGTGTCCTCATAGTTTTACACCTGTTGGTCAACTTTCTGTCAGCCTCACCTAGAACCTTCAAATCCCTGTAGTTTTGTCAGCTGATCACGCCCTGTCCTGTGATTGGCTGAGCTTCAGGCCTTTTCTATGTAGGGATTAGTTTGTAAGAAAGAGTCAGTTTGTTTTACTGATGTTTGTAGTTGTACTGCGAGTGTTGGGAGGTTCAACTACATATTTCAGCTATACTTAATACCTCTGTAACCCTTTACACATTAGCTTTACCAACTGTATCAGCCATTTCTAACCGACATACGTCTGTGTCGAAAAGTTTAAACATATGCAGCATAAAGTGTTTTTGTGTATTAGAAACAAAAAGGCTCTGATAAGCAGTTTTGGGCAAGTTATTTAAAAAAACCAATTAGTGAAGTTACTTCTTCAAAAGAGTAACTGAGCTAGTAACTGAGTTACAATATTATAAAAATAAGTAATAAATAAGTTTTAGGAAAAGTAACTATTGTGTTACTTTAAAATAATGTTTAATCCTATGGCGTATAGGGCATAATTGGCCGTTTTTGACTACTTTTGATTTTACCTCTACATTTCATCTTTTAAAACTTGAAAAACTTAAAAACTCTTACCTTGTTTGGTATCATTCTTATCAGCACAACCTTTATGGCTCAGACACGCAGCTCTCGCTCTCACTCATCTGTACTGAGTTTCAGAAGCAGGGGCGATTCTAGGATCAGAGCTTTGGGGGTGCTGAGCACCCAGAGAGCTGCCCAGCCAGGCAAGTAGGGCTGCACGATTTTGCATAAAATGAGAATCACGATTTTTTGGCTTAGAAGTGAGATCACGATTCTCTCACGATT
>NW_024583962.1:14101-15022 GCF_018398535.1 Haplochromis burtoni
ACTCTGAGTTTTCTAAACCGGCTTCCTGAAATAGGACCCTGCAGAGAACAGTGAGGGAGAGAGAAAGAAGAGAGAAACAACAACAACACTGCGATCTCAGAGGTGAACGCCAGGGAGACACGGGAAAGCATGACAGTTTCTGTCAAACACTGGATTAGTTCATCTGGCTGTTTGTCACAGGCAGCTGGAAAACACATGGTCCGATAGTCGTTCCCATTATACTACTTCATAGTCCATGTCAAGCCCTTTTGTTGGTTGAATGTGCAAAGTTCTCCGGAAAACAGTGAAGCTCCATCACCTCCAAACAGTGAGAGCCTCTATGGTTTTTAGATACGCTCTACACTAAAAGATAGAAGATAAAAATATTTCTGTATGGAATATAGATTCCTAATAACAGCAAGATTCCTCCTTGTGAATTAATAAGTAAATATGTCATGTTGCCTTTGTAACATGTTTTGGAGCATTTGTGGACTGTTGGAGTGAAAAACTGTGACTGTTCTGAAGGAGTGTGACTGCTCATCTGTCTTGTCACACAAGATGGAAATTATGGCCTGTGAGGTTTGTTATAATTCTCCAGTTTCTGTGTTACTGACATTGTATCAATAGTTTTTTTTTGAATTGGGAAAAGAATGCTGTGTATAACTGAAGCTGTTATGCGTTCTTGGGCTACATGGTGTTCTGGTGGTTAGCACTGTTGCCTCTGAGCACAAAGGTCCTGAGTTCAACTCCTTCTCTGGGGTCTTTTTGTGTGGAGTTTGCATGTTCTCCTCATGTTTACTTGGGTTCCCTATAGGTACTCTGGCTTCCTCCAATGTCCAAAGAAATGCAGTTTATGTTATTAGGTTAATTTGTAATTCAAAATTGGTGTGAACATGTGAATGGTTAGTCCTGGGACAAGCTGGTGATCTGTCCAGGGTGTTT
>NW_024583962.1:15042-16156 GCF_018398535.1 Haplochromis burtoni
TTGTAATTCAAAATTGGTGTGAACATGTGAATGGTTAGTCCTGGGACAAGCTGGTGATCTGTCCAGGGTGTTTTCCCCCCCCGTGACCCTGACTAGGATAAGTGGAATAGGTTGGATATGATGTGATATACCTTTATTAGTCCTACAAGGGGAAATTGAAGATAATGTTGGTTGTATTCCATCTTTTAACTCTGGGTCAAACCCACAACATTCATTTAATTTTTGTTGGTGTCTCTGTCCTTCCAGTTTCCCAACATGCTCTGGCTGTGGTGGTGGAGGTGAATGAGGGGGAAAGGTCTGTCCTGCTATCATGTCTGTACTCAGGTTCTATACCTGAGGACAATCCAACAGTGATGTGGACTCGCAGTGACCTTGATCCCAAATCTGTACACCAACGACGAGAAGAAGGAGACGATCTTACAGGACAAAACCAGCGTTACAGCAGACGCACATCAATGAATCGTTACGCTTTCATCATTAAAGACTTCAGCCTCACTCTGAGGAATCCCACAAAGACTGACAGCGGCAACTACACCTGCTCCATCAGTGCTGGAGGAAAAGAACAAAGACTCAGAGACATCCAGCTGCAGGTCATAGGTCAGCATCAAATTCTAACATCTGCTGTGATTACATGTCGTATTCAGTACTACAGAGAAAGGTCAGAGGTTAAATGAAAGCAAAGTATTTCTTAAACGGTTTCTGAAGGTCTTGATAAACCCAGCAGGAACGTTTGTAGACTTGACCTCAGTGAAAACAGCAAAACAAGAGAAGCAAAGCAGAAGAAATTCATTCTGTGCATGTGCAGATGTGTTTATGTTTACCTCTGGGAGGTTCAGCACACACACATCTGTACATACATTAAATACATTAAAATTTTATGCACGGCCCAACACAAAACTTTTAGAGGCCTTTTGCTGCCACTTCAATGGTTGACACTTTGGTTTCTTGTCCTCTCAGACCAGCAGGTGGAGGTGAAGGTGAGGGAAGGAACAGAGTCTGTCATCCTGCCCTGCAACACAACACCTGACCTGCCTGAGGACACCACAGTGGAGTGGACTCGCTCTGACCTCGGACTCATCACAGTCCATGAGTATTCTAACAGAAATGATGAGCT
>NW_024583962.1:16176-19087 GCF_018398535.1 Haplochromis burtoni
GTTGTCTTTGTCTCCGCTATCAGTTATCATAATTTTACCATCTCTGTGCAAGTCTGCAAATTTCTTTATTAAATCATAAGATTCTTAAATTCATCAAGTCTCTCTGTGCCTGGGTCCTCGTCACAAAACATGACATCACTGTTTTGTACATTTTAACACAATTTAATCCCACATAGGTGAAAGAAAAACAAAACACTTCTTTAAAAATGGGCTAAAATCGCCCTTGTTCAGAAGCAATACAACCAGAACAATATTCGTATGCATGCACTCAGTCTCAGGACAACTGTTTCTAAACTAAGTCACCCTTATACGCTGCATTAGCTGATGAGAATAGTTTAGGCAACATGAACTGTAACATTAGACAAAAACATCTTTCTAACTTGCAGATGTTAGCGGACACAGTCACTAACTTTCCACAGCAACTAAATTATACTTAAAGTACTGTATGTTGTTCAGTAGTTAACCTATACAGACAGTAATGGAAAAATCATGACACAATATGGCAGAGTACTAGCGAAAGCTAGCATACACAGCAACAGAGTTTAACTGGAACTTCTCAGCAAAAACAGTGCACAATTCACCTATTTTACAATGAACAATGATAATGGGCTAATACTCAACAGTAACACATGCTGCCGCATTTATACAGTTCTGTGCATGGCAGTTACCTTAAACAGGGGAAAAGGTGAGGAGAGGTGAAAGAATGACACAGACACGTAGCTCTCGCTCTCACTCGTCTGTACTGAGTGAAGGAGGAGACTCGCCAATCCACCTACTGGGGCCCTGAGGCATAGCAAATGGATCGACGCACAACCAGCCCAGGCAAAACTTTCCATACTTATCTCCCTCTACATTCCCACTGCATATTCTATAGAGCAAACAGTCAAAACAACAAATAAAACAATGATAAAGGCATGACATGAAATATAAGGAACAGGGATGTACAACTTCAAAACTAATCAAATTTATGAACCACCACACAGCCAAGGCAGTTTAAAAAAACAACAAAAACATTTCAAACTATTTACAGAACAATCAGGTGTTCTGCATCAAATTAGAAGTCACAAAGATTAGTTGTGCCTCTCCATATGAGACAGAGAATCACATCACAGCCTGATACCTGCAGGCCTGACAGCAGGAGATGTATCACTCCTGTTTTCTACCTGGATAGTGTTTACACTGTAATCCGCTTTTGGTGGCTTTTTGGCAGCAACTGTGACATTCAGCAGTCACCTTATTGTTCTGACACACAAAACAAAACCATCCACTAAACTACACACTGACTACACTCCAAACATGCTACACGTCACAAATCTCTCACATCTCAAAACTTTCTCTCTGTCTCGATCTGTCGCTTGCTCTTGCTTGCCGCTGTCATTCCTAAAACTTCCACCTCTTCCCAAACAACCAAATGCCATTTTATGTGTTTATGTTATACGTTTGAAGTTCCCGCTTTTAACGCAAAAATGGAGACTCTGGGTTGTCTTGGGTTGACATAGCATTTTGTTGCCATATCATCTTAAATTGGTCATGTGATTGGTTTACCATGACTATTTTATTCTTCCTCAGCCAATCAGCAGCACTTGTGCAATTGCTTCACTCCATTTATGTCATGTCTGAATGGACCTGAGAGGCTGGTACCAGAGACAGGATTAGAGGCTTAATGAGGTTCAGTCAGGTTTAGCTCTAAGTTTAAGCGATATGAAGTGATCCACTTAACAGGGTCAGGACTAGAGTTTTCTGGAAAGCAGTGAAGCTCCATCAACCTGCAAACAGCCAGAGCCTCTATAGTTTTTAGATACAGACCACACTGAAATGAAAGATAAAAATATTTCTATTAAAAAATTGGCAAATGTTGCCTCTATAACACGCTATTGATTGTTGTAGTGAAGGACAGTCATGTTGGTTTGAGCTGTTCTGATAGGAGTGTGACTGCTCATCTGTCTCATCACATTTCTGGGTTGTTGAAAGGAACCCAAGAAAACTGAAGCTGTTTTGTGTAGTCAGGCAGAACAGTGGTGTGTTGATTAGCTCTGTTGACTCACAGTAAGAAGGTCCTGAGTTCAATTCCACTATCAGGCCTGGGCCTTTCTGTATGGAGTTTACATGTTCTTCCTATGGTTGTGTGGGTTCTCGTCAGGTACTCTGGCTTCCCACTGTCCAAAGACATGCAATTAGTGGGGTTAAGTTAATTGGCAATTCTAAATTGCCGTAGGTGTGGTTTATGCCCGACAGTCAAAGGAGCTTGCAAAGAAAAGCGTCTGGACTTCTTTAAGTTACTTGAAGACGTTTCACCTCTCATCCGAGACGCTTCTTCAGTTCTAAGTTCTACTTCATCCAGCTATACTAATCGTCAACAGCAGGTGTGTTCGGAGAACTGGAATAGCGAGCTCAGAGTTAGCGCGATGATTTGATCTTGGATGTAGTAAGCGAGGTACGAAGAACAGACCCCTTGACAAGTCCTTTGTTTTATTTTGCAAGATGGTTATTTGATGCCGCACCTTGCGAATGGAGGGCACCCTTACTCTCTGCAAATGGGCATGAGAAAACTGTTTGGTGCCTATACAATGTAGCACGATGTCGGGGCAACACATCATGCTACATGCATGATGGTTTTATTGTTCAGTTTTCAGCTGTTTTTGTTTTACATTTCAAATATGTGTGCAGCCAGACATCATGTCAGGCTGCAAAAACTGACTCCTAAGAAAAGGGGAGACTGTTGTGTTTCCTCATAGTTTTACACCTGTTGATCCACTTTCTGTCAGCCGCACAAAGAACCTTCAAATCCCTGCAGATTTGTCAGCTGATCATGCCCTATCCTGTGATTGGCTGAGCTTCATGCCTGGAAAAGTTCTTTCACACTGTTCATCCTGGAGCTGCTTTATGACCATGATCTGAATGGAAACACATC
>NW_024583962.1:19107-33105 GCF_018398535.1 Haplochromis burtoni
ATGTTTACCTGATGGGTACAATGTTGCTCTTGTGGGGTTTCTGCTGCTCCTGCTGTGATAGTGCTGGAGGGCTGGGCTGTGCTGATCCGAGACTGTAGACATTAAATGCAAAGATTGGTGAAGGTGCTTGGAACCATAAGGAAACAAAATAAACTCGGCTCTGCCTGTGACTCAGTTTGCCTCTCTTACTCTTTCATCTCCTCATCTCATCTATCACTCTCCACTTGATGTCCATCTGACAACAAGGCACAGTTTGCTATTGCATTAATCTATTATTTAATTATCCACACTTCACAAATCTTGCACCTAATCCATAACAAAGTAATGATAGACAATGTTCTAGAACTATTCTTACGAAGCATTTATAGACCGTGTTATATCATGAATAATAATTTTTAAAAATCTATACACATAAAAAAAACACTAATATAATCTGTTTCTTAATGTGTTTTCTTTAACATACGGTGTGTCTTTTTTAATATCATAATCATAATAATCCATAATTATGCTAATATGCGTATCATCATATTGCATATGCAAGTCCCTCAGAAAGGCAGGAAAAGCCCTGTAACTTACTTTAAAACTAAATATGTTCCCTAAAACCGTGGACAGAGCTACAGACCCATGACAGTTGTCTCTTTAACATGTTTTAATACTTTGTATCTTGTCCCATTTAATTTGAACAAGCCTCTTAAAAAGTCGGTGATCACAGTCGGCCTCTCTCGGTTTTTATTACCACTGTTCATTTTAAAGCTCGGTTTTTAAAACCTTATGATGTAACTACAGCCCATGCAGCAGTATAATAATGACTAATAATATATTGGAGTGGGCCTGATACTCATGTCCCATGACAGGCCCATGACAGTGCTGCCATCAAATTGCCTTTCTTTGCTTTGACTCTGTCTCCAACAAGAGGTGAAGCAGATGTTCTTACATTAATGGAATCACTAATAGAACAGATCACCTGAAAATGAGTAATGAATTTGCTGATGTCTTTATTAATGAATTGTACTGATTAGTCTGCATTTCTCTCAGCTGAGCTGTTTCTGAAAGAAGAACTCGTTCATGTCACAGAACAGACGTCTTTATGACATAATGTATCTGGCATGCAGAGAATCATGTTCATTTAGATGTTGCTGACATTTAAAATTCAGTTTTGCTTTTTATTTTGAAACATTTTTATTTTATTTCAATATTTTTTTAGTCTGAATAAATCAAACTTGCTTGATAGGACAGCTCTCAGGTAACAAGATGGCAAATAAGTCTTTGACTCTGAAATAAAACAGCAGAGTTCTTTAAGACAGAGCTCTGCTGCTGATTGGACAGAAACCAAATAAGACAGTTTCTGTTCAGTTGAACATGTTTCAAACTGGAACCAGTCAAACTTGATTTCATTGCAAAGATGCCATTTTCTCCATTCAGACAAAACATGTTCAGAGCTGCTTTTGCTGCACAGCTCATGTTGTGTTGTGACTCCTCTCAGTCCCCCAGGTGGAGGTGGATTCAGGGGAGGCATCTGTCCTGCTGCCCTGCAAAACTACTATAAACCTGCCTAAAGATGCTAAAGTGAAGTGGATGACCAGATTCAACAGGAAGGTCCACGTGTATGAGAACGGATCTGACCAGCTTGAAGATCAGGACAACCATTACAGAGACCGAACACAGATGAATAAAGACCTGCTGAAAACTAGAGACCTCAGTCTGACCCTGAAAGACCCCACAGACTGGGACACAGACATCTACACCTGCACCGTCTGCAACAGGGAGGGGAAAAAAATCCTGATGAAACAAGTGGAGCTAAAAGTCAGAGGTCAGTGCTGCTGCTGGGTGTGAGCTGCAGAAGAAGAAGAGATGATGAGATCTTCATGAACACAAATCTTAGTTTGTGCTTTAACTGTTTATGAAATTTGTTGTCCTTCAGTCTGTCAGGTGGAGGTGGAGGAGGGGGCGGAGTCTGTAGAGCTACCTTTCAAAACCACAAAAGAGCTGCCTGCAGATGCTAAGGTGGTGTGGTGGAACAATGATGACAGGAAGGTCCACGTGTACAAGAACGGCTCTGATCAGCCTGGAGAACAGCACCAGGTTTACAGAGACCGAACAAAGATGAAGAGAAGATCTCTGCTGAAGCCTGGAGACCTCAGTCTGACCCTGAAACAGCCCACAGAGAGAGACAGTGGGAGGTACAGCTGTAGAGTCTACGGGGAGATCAAGAGATACAAAAGAGTGCTGCTCAGAGTCAAACATATGTGTGCGTGTGTGTGCGTGCGTGCGTGCGTGTGTGTGTCTCTGACTGTCTTGTGTCTCCTCTGCAGGGAGAGTTCAGGTCCAGGATCAAACAGGGGACATCAGGAACAGAAGCAGCTCCATTGATCCGACTCCTCTGATGGCTGATCAATCAGTTTGATCTGTGTGTTCTTTGATTATTGATCAGTGATGTCAGAGTGGAGTCAGTGTGATGTTGTTGTTGTGTGTTTGAGACTTTTAGTGTCCATGAAGGTCTCTGCTGCCGTAGATCCTCTGAACTGTGACAGAGGTCTCACTCTGGAGGAAACTCTCAGCACTTTCCAGCAGCTCCTCCATCATGGAGGACGTTCCCTCACTGTAACAGGTGGAGGAGAGAGGAGAGGAAGCACAGGTGGATCCTCTGAGGAAGACATTATTGTTATTACATGAGCGGAAACACAAACATACCATCATAGTAAAAATCCATCTCCATGTGTACGATCTTTGAGGCTCAAATCAGTCCAGTCAGATCCCGTTTTATCTAGGATGTCCCGTAAAATGAGCAACATAGGTTTCTGCAGTACTCTACCTTAAATGTCCCATATAATTACCGTTACCTGGAATGTCATTTTCTGACTAACAGCTGGCACTCTAGCAAATACCAAAACTGATTTGACTGCAGTTACATCAGAGGAGTACTTGTGTGTAGTCACATCTGTCAGTGATGCCCGTCACACACACCAGGTGTGAGGAGTAATACACGATTCTTAAAAATAAGGTGTTGTTTGGTCTGCGTAACATAATATACTGGGTAACTGAGACCTGTACTTACAATATTTTCTTTGACTATTTTTCTTTTTTGCTTATTTTTCAAGGTAATGCACATGTGATTTCTGTCATCATTTACTGTATTTTCTTTATTGATTTAGATGAGCTATTGATTGAACTGAATACCAACATTTTACTGCATTTTGACTTTAAGAATATAATCATACAGTTCAGCTGGCTGTGCATTGTGCTTGTGCCACACCAGTGTCCCTTATTTGATAGTTACAAAGTTGGTGACCCTACCTCTACCAGTGTGATTGTTTATATAAGACCTGCCCCGGCACTATAAATGCAAGCAATTTAATTATAATTATAATCAGGGAGGTGTACTTATCTTATTTTTATAATAATGCCCATTAATGTCCCTGTTCAGTCAAGAGAATAAAAATACCCTCTCTGATCCACTGTGGTTTTTCTTCTGTGGTGTTTCTGGTGGAGCAGCAGCTCCTGACGGTTGAGGATGAGACCAGAGTTCCTACAGCTTCAGGAAAGTTGGATTTAAAACTTTAACATCAGCTGTGTCCTTGTTAGCAGCAAGCTAACATTTGTAGGCTAACGTGCTTGAACCTGCATTCTTATGTATGAAGTTTGAAACACTTCCTACACAACCTACAACACACTGAGTCAGGATAAAGAGATATCCAGGTAACCTCTGCGCACCTCACTTCTTCAGAGGGTACATCGCCATGGTTACAGAGTCTGCAGACCTAACTTGCACTGGAGCAGATTATTTTTGAGAATAGAGTTCAGCGGGAGCATAACTATCACCTGTGGCCAATCAGATCTCTGGAAAACATCATTATTTCTGAAAACCCCCTCAGACCTCAGAATGCTGATGGTCAGAGAGTCTGAAGCTTTCCAAGTGAGCTTCAGCGACAGATTATTACAAACTTTTTTTAACCTGATCAGAAAACAGGGAATCTGTATTTCACTTTACTCTCACAGTATCAGACACCACCACAGCTGAAACAATCAGTCACACACATCTAACCATAAATTTACCGAATTAACAATTATAATCATCTAGTAATAATCATCATTATGCAAATATACTGTTTATAAGATTGGGGAAACCTGCAGTCAGCTGAGACTGAAGAAGTCACCTGGATGAGTGACGAAATGTTTCTCCCACTGAAAACGCTACGTCCAGATGAACAGAATCAACTTTTGGGGATTCCTGTCTGATCGGTTCAATGCAGATATTATACTTTGTTGTAACAGCATCAGTCTTTACATCCAATCTCAGTAGGTGGGGTCATCACCATGGAGACAGACTGGTCATCTTTCTTATGAAGTTTAAAGTCATATCTGAGGTCAAGTCCGGAACTGAAAATACAGTCATGCAGTAATAAGATGATAAACAATTACCAGATATCTCCAGCAGGGGGCGTGCAGAGCTGACAAACTACCACATAGCTTCCTCTCTTCAGTCGTTACACATGAGCTGAGGAACATTTGTGTCTGAGCAGCTTTCATAGTAAATGTAAATATTTTGGCCAGAGTAAAATAATCTGTTTTATCTGAAGTTTATGTCTTTAAGACATCCCTGCAGTTCAAGTCAACTGGTTGATTTGTGTTTTCTGACATCTATCTTTGTAGACAAACATAACACTTATTCCCTCACTCATAGCAGGTGCAATTCTGTCATATGTACTGTATGTAGTTTCATGAGCTCATAGAGTTACTTTCATTTACTTAACAGAGAGAAACTGTGACAGAAATGTCCTGAAACCTGAAAAGATTTTAAATTAAACCTGTTAAACTGCTAAAACTAAACTAAAGAGAAGAAGAAGAAAAACTATCTGGGATCCAATTTAGTTTTTGTTTCATCACTGCTGAGTCTTGTCCTGTGGAGGTGGCTCTTCTATGTTGTGCCATGCGCTTGTGAAGTGGCTGTTTGGTCTCTCCAATGTAGAGGTCTGGGCATTCCTCGCTTTGAGGATGCCAATGTTCACATTTTGGACAGAGAGGACAGATGGTTTGAAAGAGGAGTGAAAGAAGCCATCTATGTCCACTGTGAGCGACCATCTTTGAACAGAGGCGGGGGTTTACGACACCAACTCTCTGCCATCTATAATCCAGTTTTGAGATCCCTTCCCAGACGCCTTAACACCCACTCACATCCTGGGTCATCTGATCTCAGGAATTCGCATGATAAGGTGGGGCCAGGTTTCACAATGAACTCACCTGAAACTCTGGCTGATTGGGACCCACACCCAGTTTCACACCTTGGCTCAGGCGATTAGAGGATCATCAGGGGGTCCTATTGTCCCTCTGTGGGGGGAAACTCCCTCTAGGTTTAAATCTGGGACTCTCCACCATTTGACCTTAGAACTGAAGAAGCTTCTCGGATGAAACGTCTTCAAGCAACTTAAAGAAGTCCAGACGCTTTTCTTTGCAAGCTCCTTTGACTACAATGACCTGGATGACTGAGAACCTTCACTGACACTCTTTGATATGGTCTTTACATGACACAAAACAGACACAAACTGCAAGATGTTCCGTGTGCCCATCTCAGCCTCATCAGCCACAACAGAGTACGCCTTAGCTTCCTTCATCTCTTTAACTATATTTCCAGTTATTTCATGTTATCTGGTTATCATCTCATTTTGTGAAAAATGAGACAGATAGGTCGTATCTGAGACAGGACTGTGATTTTTCAAAAATGGATCAGTTTTTTTCTGCAGCTTCATGCACTCAAGAAAGTGATTATGACTGGTGGATTCCTGCTGATCATGGCCACAGAATGGTATTCCTTGTTTTCCAAGGAAACCTGTTACAGCTAATGTCAGAGATTTACAGTTAACAAACAGTCAGGTGAATAAACAACACCGAGACACTTGTGTAGGTTAACGTGCTGCACGGGTGAAAAGCTCAGAGCAAATCACACCGAACTGCAGTATTCGTTTATTTTTATAGGTTACATCGTCAATATGCAAATATAATCACATTTCCTGTTACGCAGGTCCTGATGCTGTCTGTGTGTAAGCTGTGTGTGTATGTGTGTGTCACAAAGTATGTGTGTTGCAAGTCAATTTCTAAGAATAATATAATGCAAGTCAGCTTCTGCGGATATGTATTTCTGTACTGGTCTCTTGTCAGTGTCACAGGGTCAGCTTCCTGTTTCTACAGAAAACTGTGTCTGGTGAAATATGTATAACATAACTTTTGAAGCATAAGCAAATAAAACAATAAAAACTCCCTAACAGCTAAGATCCAGTGGAGATACTGTCGTCTTGTTTGCTGATCTAAGTTGCTCAACAACATCACCTTGATTTTTTGTGGTTTTAAAGCTGTGCCAGCAGATCATAAAAGACGAATGGCTGGAACTCTTTTCGTGCTCCTTAAAGGCATCTAAAGCCCTCTTCCAGTTGCAGAACCCTGAATGACTGAGGCCATCTTTTTGTATTTTGCTTCTCACAAATGCAACATGAAAAACAGAAAGCAAAGTTCCACACAACAGAATACTCCAACCATTTCAACTTTTAAAACCAACTCTTACTGATTGACCTGCGAACTGGCTCAGTGGCTACTGTGGGAGGACATTTTGTCTTGGATTTAGGAACTCTCCTAAATCATCTCCTGCTGCTCCTTCTAGTAAACCCAGCTGTCCTTAACGATCCACCTGCTGCATCCTGCAGTTGTGTTTTGGCTTTCTCTCACTTTCCTGATTTCCCCTGACCAATCTGAAAGATCACTATTATTTAATGATCCCTCTGTGTTGGTCTTCATGAGTTTGTACCATATTATTTTCTAATTCTACCAAAGTACACTATTTAGATTCAGAACTATATACCTGTATCAACTATATAACTATAACTATGTAACTATTTAGCCTTGTTGTGCAAACAAGCCCGCATAACTTAATAAATATAGAATTTGAAAGTAAAAAATTGTATCTAAAAAGTTCCACTAGGTACTAGACACATGGGTCGTGTCCAAATTCATGGGCTGCATCCTCGGGTTGGGTCGGGTAGGCCGGAAGTAAACGGTCTAACCTTCTGATTAGCGTCACCGCTGTCTCGGTGGAGTTTAATAAACTCGGCCGTCTGCTTCTTGCTATCTAAAATATAACAGGACACTGGCGTAAATTCTCGACTGTCTCATACTTCTGTTTAATCAGTTTTCTGTTTGACGTTTAGTCAGCTGTGTGAAAACCAAGGAGGAACCCACCCGGGGGATTAATAAAGTTTTATTTTATCTAATCTAATAACTTTAATCTCAGCCAAACCGATTTACTCACGAACAAACAAAACACTGAAAAAAGCCCAACAATAACATTTTTAGGTTGTCTAAGTGACTTATATATTACGTTTAACCCGAGCAGCGAAAGTCCGCGGTGATCTGAAAATGATGTGCCGGGAGTTGTGCCGTTCTCGGCCGCATCAGTAACCCTCGAGCTCCCGGCTAGCTATCGAGCTGGTGGGTAGCAGACGCCTCCGAAAACGTCGAAGCACTTTTGCAAATATGGGATATCTTGATAAACCGAGCAGATATTTGATGTTTACACAACTACTTTCTCGCCTGAAAATATGTTAAAAGTTTATTTTGTGACCCAGAAAGATTAGTATGAGTAATTTTAAAACTTAGTAGCGGCCGCCATTGTTGGAAACTGGAGTTTGGCTGGGCCGCGCTATGAATTCTGGGATATGGTAGGCCACGAAGGACACACCCGACCCATCCTTCAAATTCGGGGAAAAGGAGGACGCATTTGTCGGCTGCATTCGGAGGAGTCTACGAATTTGGACAGCCTTCGGCGCGTCGCTGTGACGTAATCGGTCTACAAATGCGGCCTCAGGAGGATGCAGCCCATGAATTTGGACACGACCATGTTCTGATGAGTTTTGGCAAACAACCATTTGACCAACATGTCTGTCTCACCTGCTATTGTTCCATCTCTGTTCTGCTCCTCTCTCTCTCCCTCTTTGTGTTGACAATCAAGCCAAACACCAACATCATCAAATATACAGTTGAAACCAGATATTTATTACTCTTCAGATAAAAACACAAACACTTTTTTAATTGTAACATCAAATCAGACTAAATGTTTATTTTTTTAGATTGATAAATATAAAAAACATATTTGTTAACTTTAAGAGTAAAGAGAGAAACTATCTGTATTTCTTAATTGCAAATGGCACCAAATTGTATTCAAAATTGAGCCACACTTATGGAGCTCCACAGTTCTTTTCCTGGTGTTTTGGTTGACATCTCTTGATTTTCCCATGTCAAAGAAACAGGCTCTGTGTTTTGCCTTATATGCATCCACAGCTGTGCCACCAATTTACTCACATGGACTCTACTAACCTATCAGAAGCTTCTTCAGCTCAGAATGGAATCGTCTGGAGTTTTCTTATTAATTAACAATAAACTTAGTGTACATGTACTCCTAAATTTGATGAAAGTGATTAAAAATAGACAGCTCTCTCTCTTTATTCTGACATTTAACTAATTCAAAAGATATTTCAATATTTATTTATCTAAAACAGAAAAGTTTCACTCTAAACTTGATGTTTAACAGTAAAAAAATGCTCTTGTTTTTCCCTAAAGTGTATGATAATATCTGGTTTCAACTGTGAGTTATTTAGCTGTGGAGGGTAACAACTGGAAATATGAAACACACATGTAAGCTAAGACTCTAAAGAAACAGCATTGTTGTTGTTCGGCTTTTCATTTCGCCATTTGTTGGTTCACTCGAAGAGCGAGTAACGTAAAGTAAAGTGATCAGTTTGACACCAGTCTTTTGTGATACACCGTCATATTTACATTATTTGTACAGTACGGATGATTGGCTTTGGTACCTGGTCAAACTTGAGCTCTCCTCCGGCTGCACTAGAGCAAACTCGCAGCAGCTTCTCCCCCCTCGCTCACGTAAGTGCTGTGCTCAGTCGTGCCTGAGCTCGGATCGTACCAAAATCAGGGGGGGTTACGACTGTGCGCAATGTGCTTCAAATATTGTGTGTAGTTTTTGTTTTATACAGTTGTCATTCAGGCATCTAACTATGAAACAAATTACACTCCAAAAGACCCCGGGCTTCTGAAAAACCCGGGCTTAAGCCCAGGCCACCCCCCGCTCCCCGATGGGGTTTGGAAGTGAATAAGTTCTCCCCTCACGTCACTCAAATGTGACAAACCAGGAAACAGGAAGTTCTTCGTCCTCAGTAAAGAGAGACGCACAGACGATCAGACTGAGCTCAGACCAAACTAGCAGCTTCCTCTGAGTGAGTCCAGCTACAGGAGAGAAAAGTGGAAAACTCCAACACTGCTGCTTCAAGCTGCTGACGCTCCACACACTGAATGTGAGTTTGAGCAAAAACACGACTCAAAGGAAGTTTCAGTGAAGGTGGTAGAGGAGGGAGGGGAGCCAGGACTGACTGTACTTCCTGTCTGCTGTTTTCAGCTTCACTCACAGACTCAATGGCTTCCAGATCAGAGGAGGATCTCTGCTGTCCGGTCTGTCAGGAGGTCTTCAGAGATCCTGTTCTTCTGTCATGTAGCCACAGCTTCTGTAAAGACTGTCTGAAGAGATGGTGGAGAGAGAGACCAACACACGAGTGTCCAGTTTGTAAGAGAAGATCTTCAAAGGATGATCCACCTTTAAACCGAGCTTTAAAGAACCTGTGTGAGTCGTTCTTACAGGAGAGAGATCAGAGAGCTTCAGAGGCTCTCTGCAGTCTGCACTCTGAGAAACTCAAACTCTTCTGTCTGGACCATCAGCAGCCAGTGTGTGTCGTCTGCAGAGACTCAGAAAAACACACCAATCACAGATTCAGACCCATCGATGAAGCTGCACAACAACACAAGAAGGAACTTCAGGAAACTCTGGAGCCCTTAAAGAAGAAGTTAAAGGTTTGTGAAGAAGTTCAAGTGAAGTTTGATCAAACAGCAGAACACATTAAGGTCCAGGCCCGACACACAGAGAGGCAGATTAAGGAGCAGTTTAAGAAGCTTCACCAGTTTCTAGCAGAGGAAGAGGAGGCCAGGCTGGCTGCACTGAGGGAGGAAGAGGAGCAGAAGAGTGGGATGATGAAGGAGAAGATGGAGGCTCTGAGCAGAGAGATAGCAGCTCTTTCAGACACAGTCAGAGCCACAGAGGAGGAGCTGAGAGCTGAAGACGTCTCATTCCTGCACAACTACAAGGCTGCAGTGGAAAGAGTCCAGCGCTGCCCCCTGCTGGATGATCCACAGCTGCCCTCAGGAGCTCTGATAGACCAGGCCAAACACCTGGGCAACCTGACCTTCAACATCTGGAACAACATGAAGGACATGGTCTCCTACACTCCTCTCATCCTGGACCCAAACACTGCTCATCCAAACCTCATCCTGTCTGAAGATCTGACCAGTGTGAGAGAGGAGGAGAGAACAGCAGCTTCCTGATAATCCAGAGAGGATTGATTTTTACTACTCTGTCCTGGGCTCTGAGGGCTTTAACTCAGGGACTCACAGCTGGGATGTTGATGTTGGAGACAGTACATGGTGGAGACTGGGTGTGTTAGCAGAGTCTGTGCAGAGGAAGGGAATCATACAGTCTGAATTATGGACAATATTGTTATATAAGGTAATACTCACATCTTCACCATCAACTTTCACTGCTCTCTCAGTACAGAAGAAGCTCCAGAGGATCAGAGTGAATCTGGACTGGAACAGAGGAAAGCTGTCGTTCTCTGATCCTGATACTAACACACACATACACACCTTCACACACA
This sequence comes from Haplochromis burtoni, assembly GCF_018398535.1. Taxonomy (NCBI): domain Eukaryota; kingdom Metazoa; phylum Chordata; class Actinopteri; order Cichliformes; family Cichlidae; genus Haplochromis; species Haplochromis burtoni. The sequence continues at coordinate 29,865 of NW_024583962.1, forward strand.
CTTTCACTCACAGGATGTTTCCATACATTTGGGCTGATGAAGTAAAGGTGTGTCCGTTGAAGGTGTCAGTGTCAGTGCAGCAGATGAGTTGAGGATGATGATGTTTCTAATGTTGTTTCCTGTCAGTGAGTTGAAGCTGTTAAACTGCAGCTGTCCTCCTGCTGCCTCCTTAAACATATTGTTGAAACCACAATTCATATTTTGCTTTCATTCACTTCATTCAAGCCAGTACTCGCTATAGGTCATGTTATGTAAATAATCTCCTCACTGAATACAGACTTCAACTGATCCTTGCCTTTTCCCTGTTTTGCCTAGATTCTTGTTTTCTAGTTTTTAAGACTTTGTGTTCGAGGATAAAACCAGGGTTGCTGCAGCTTAAAGGAAAGTTAGATTTACGAATTTTAATGTCAGATTTGTTCTTGTTAGGAACAAGCTAATAGCCAACTTGCTCGAATGTGAGCTGGATTTCTTTTTCCATAACACAAAGTTTGAAACAGTTCATACACAACTATTCCTTGTATTTCATGACATGTCTTCATTGTTGTTTTGAATGTGTTGCTGTATGGAATATGCAGTTTGTATGAGCAAAGTTAATATTGTTAATATATTTTAGTATTTATATTTTTTTGTAAAACTTATTTTGTGTATTTAGTAATTTAATAAGTAAATTCATGGATATGATTGAACTAAATTAATTTTTACTCCATTATTGTCGGATTGGTTAAGTAAAACCATGAATACGTGTGCCTTAAAGGCTTGGTTTATAGTTAAAAACCCAGCATTATGGATTTATGCAAATGAGTACATGTGTTGCTAAAGGGGGGAGTGGGAGAGAAAAAAGTTAGTATAGCAGAGGCAAGATGCTGCAGGAGAGGAGGACAGAGCCACAGTTCTTCTACTGTAGTTTTTTTTTGTTGTTCTTGAGGATAACTTAGTCCTGATTACTCCTATAAGATTTACAAGCTGTGGAATAAATTTTTGTTTATATCTTTTCACATCAGAGTCCTGTGGAAGTTTTTTTTTTTTCTCCCCTCTTCGCATGAACATACACAATTGAAGCGTGGGAAAACTGGTCTCATGGCTATACACAATGGGAATGTAAAACAAGATGATGGTAATAGTTTTGTCCGGGTTCACTTTGCGTTGATCCATTGGTACTGCAGTATCCAGTCCCGAATGAGCAGCCATCAGACTGCTGAACACTTCATAGACACCTCACCTTCACTTACCAGAACTTCAACATTATGCACTCCATACCATGCCATTTCCTTTGTACAATATCCAACTGCTAACCTCTGTATATTAATTTTTTTAATTGTATGTATATGTATGTACACACACACATATGTAGTGAATAGTATTTTGATTTGGTAATGCCTCAGGGCTCCAGTAGGGGGATTTGCACCTCTTGTGCTTCAGTCAATACAGATGAGCTGGAGCTTCTTTCATCTCTCCACTATTTCCCCTGTTTAAGGTAACTGCCCACTGCACAGAACTCTATAAATGTGGCAACACGTTTTACTGCTGACTGTTAGCCCATCATCATTGTTCATGGTAATGGTAGAGGTTAATGGTGGACTGCTTTTGCTGAGGAAGTTCAGCTGAACTCCATTGCTGTGCAAGCTACATTTCAATAGTGCTCCGCCATATAGTGCAAGATGGGTTTTCTGCCACTGTCTGTATTTAAGTTAACTGCTGAATGACATGTACAGCTCTTAAAGTATTAAATCTTAATACTTTTTTCTTATTAAATCTTAAAGTATTATATCATTACAGTGGAGAGCCAGTGAATCTGTCAGCTAACATATGTGAGTTAAGAAGATGTATTTACCTTATGTTACACTTCATGTTGTGTATTGTCTAAGTTATGGTTATCAGTTAAAACAGAAAATAAGAGTAACTTGGTTTGGAAACTGGTCCTGAATGTACCGTAATTGTTGGGCTATAAGCCGCTACTTTTTGCACAAGCTTTGAACCCTGCGGCTTTTAGTCAGGTGCGGCTTTTCTATGGATTGTCCATGATTTTTGTGATATCGTAAGAGGATTTGTTTTGTTTGTTCCGCTGTTGTACAGCAGCGGTCCCCAACCTTTTTTGCGCCACGGACCGGTTTATGCCCGACAATATTTTCACAGACCGGCCTTTAAGGTGTCGCGGATAAATACAACAAAATAAAACTAGTACCGGTACCGAAAAAAAGAAGATTTATTCATAACACACGTGAAAAGACCCAGGAAAACCGAGTTAACGATAAAACGATAACAAAATAACACTAAAAACCCTGAAAACTATACATTTCACACCTGAACCTCAACTCTCGCGGCCCGGTACCAAATGACTCACGAACCGGTACCAGTCCGAGGCGTACGTTGCCTGGTGGAAGGGCATGTGATCAGACACGGTATTGGGGTACAAGAGTGGTATGTTGGTCACATGTCCGTCCACCAGGCAACTTAGGCTATGTTCACACTGCAGGCAAAAGCGCATCAAATCCGATTTTTTTTGACCCTATGCGACCCATATCCGATCATCGTATGACAGTGTGAACAACACAATTCCGATATTTTCAAATCCGATCTTTCGTATGTGGTACTGAATCCGATACCTATCCGATGTTTTAGAAAGCGACTGTCTGTCTTTTAAGTCACTGACACAAGACAGACGCCAATTATCAGCGCCGGAGAAGACATCGCGAACGCTTACTCGCCATCCCGTGTAGATGTCAGTGAAACTGTTGGGAAGACAATGTTGGAGAAACGTGAACATTTTATTTGTACTGTATAATCTGCAGATTCTGACAGAAATCTGCAGCTATCCTTTGAAGCACAAGCTTCAAAGGATAGCTGCAGACTTAAAGCAAAAATTGGGAAACGTAAAGTCCGAAGTCTTTATATTAACGGCCATTAGTCAAACAATATTGTTAGCTCTGGGTCTAAAGAGAGCGCGTTGTGTGTGACATCTTCTTTTGCGCATGCGGGCCGCTTTGAGTGTTCACACTAGAGCGCGTTTGCTGTCGCATTTTATATGTAGTGTGAACAAGCAGACAAAAAAAATCGGATTTGATCAAAAAATCGGAATTGAGCATTAAGACCTGCAGTGTGAACGTAGCCAAAGTAAAGCTAGTTTTCAGCTACGAGCCCGACACGAACCGGACGTATTAGCCAGAGGTCCCTTTACTACGGTTCGGAGCTGCTGACCTGTTTTATATACGCGCTGAATAGTTTTCTACACGAGATCGCTGCA
>NW_024583963.1:0-32969 GCF_018398535.1 Haplochromis burtoni
CATAATTCAGAGTTGTAGCAGAAGTCAGAGGTGTACAGGGTGAAGAGAAGAGGGGACAGCACAGTTCCCTGTGGTGCTCCTGTGCTGCTGACCACAGTGTCAGACGTGATGTCCTTCAGCCTGACGTACTGTGGTCTGTCGGTGAGGTAGTCGGAGATCCAAGCCACCAGGCAGGGGTCCACCTCCATCCTGTTCAGTTTTTCCTGAAGCATACAGGGCCGGATGGTATTAAAGGCACTGGAAAAGTCAAGAAACAGGATCCTGACCGTGCCTTTTCCCCCATCCAGGTGTGAGTGGGCTCTGTGTAGGAGGTACAGGATGGCATCCTCCACTCCGACACCCGCCTTGTATGCAAACTGTAGTGGGTCCTGGGCATGTTGTACCTGTGGTCGGAGGAGGTTGAGGAAGAGCCGCTCTAGAGTCTTCATAAGATGTGACGTCAGTGCCACCGGTCGGAAGTCATTCAGCTCATTGGGCCGGTTCCTTTTGGGGACCGGGACGATGCAGGATGTCTTCCATAGGGCGGGCACTCTCCCCAGTCGCAGACTGAGATTGAAGACTCGTTGTAGCGGCTCCCCAAGTTCAGCAGCACACGCCTTTAGCATCCTAGGACACACCTTGTCTGGGCCTGCTTCAGATGAAGAGTTCAAAAGTTTTGTTTGAGCACTTTTATGTTCTGACATGTAGGCGATGTTTGTGTCTTTGAATCATTCTGAAGTCACTGCAAATGGAGAGTGCAGAACACTTTTTGATGAGTGAATGTCAAAACTGCTGAATAAAACACAGATGGTACTATTTTTTTTAAATAGAAATAGAATATCACACAAAAATAGAGACATGAGCCTACAGAAAAAAAACCTTATCCTGTAATTCTTACATGTGCATAAAAAATTAGTTTCTAACTTTCTCTTCTGCTTCATGGCTTTATTTGCACTGAAATTGAAGGAGCTCATGATTTCTGGCTGAGCCACATAGAAAAGAGGAAACACAGCCTGTGGTTTGAGCCACAAGTCTTCCTTTCAGCAGATGCATGATTGATTCATGTTCTAATCAAACTTCACACAGCACACACAGCCGCTTTTCCAGCTGGTTTAGAGGCAGCCCACGTGGTCAACGGCTGCAGGGGCAGAACATGGCTGTGATGATGAATTGGTGCTGGTCGGGGGCTTGGTGCTTGTGGGGGGAGTTGGCAGACAGTGCCAGGAATAAGATGCTTTAAGTGCATGTGATTATGCATAACAGATGTTGACAGATGTTTGATATCTCTCCTTCTGCTGATCTGACTTTTGCACACATTACATATAAGTTTGGTTTCATCTGCAGCACTGAGTGTAAAATGCTTCCACACAGAACTTGATCAAGTTGTTTTGGCTGGGGAGGACCAAGAGGTGGCTCAGCAGCAGCACACACTCTTTTCTATCTTTTTGCCAAACGAATTTAACGTTACTCTGTAAACAGCCTATTGTCTAAATCCATTCCCCAACCTTTTTTGCGCCATGGACTGGTTTATGTCTGACAATATTTTTACGGACCAGCCTTTAATGTCGGTCATAATGGTGGTACTTCAAGAGCCATATATTTTATGAGGTGGTACTCACTGTGGAATGTTTGAGAACCACTGTTCTAGACATTCCAGGATCCAGGAGTCATAGGCCTTCTGGTAATCAATCCAGGCAGTGCACAGGTAGGGAAACGTAGTCTCACAGTCTCGGCTGACTGCTACATCTACCAGTAGCTGGTGTTTTGTGCCTCTGGAATTCTTGCCAATTCCTTTCTGTGCCTTGCTCATATATTGACCTATGTACCTTTTCATCTTAGCCGCTATGATGGCTGACAGGAGCTTCCATGTAGTGCTGAGGCAGGTTATTGGTCGGTGGTTGGATGGGACTGGTCCCTTCTGGGGGTCCTTGAGAATCAGGACTGTCGGGCTTTCAGTTAACAATTCTGGGTGTTTCTCATCGACTAGCAGCTGGTTCATTTGTACTGCCAGACGCTCATGGAGTACAGTTAGCTTTTTCAGCCAGTGGGTGTGAACCATGTTGGGGCCTGGTGCTGTCCAACTCTTCATATTGGAGACACTGTCTTAGATGTCTGCCACTGTGATTGTTCAGGGAGGTTGCTGTGGTCTGTGTGGTTACTGTTATGGGTTGCGTCCTTCTCCCGTATGCTCTTCCAATATTCCGCAGTCTCCAGCTTTGGGGGTGCTGTTCTCATACTGTTCCCCTGCCACTAAGAGTACACCTTGGCTCCTGCCTTCTATCTCTCTGTTGTACCTCTTCAAGCGGTTGGCCAAGGCTGTAAGTCATTGCTTTATAGTTTCCAAGGCCAACATCTTCATCGCACCTTTCTGCAGCTCCGATAGTTGGCTAACCTCTCTCCATGCTACCTTTATCTTAGCCTCCAATCTCCTTCTCCATGGGGGGGTATTGATTCTTGTAGCTGTTCAACTTGTAGCCAAGCCTCTTTAAATCAGCTGGTTAGTCTCGGTAATCAGGCCATAGGTATCGTCCATAGTGCTGCATTCACATCATCCGGTAGACCTTCTGAGGGTACTTCACGTAGTCTTGGTAATTGGCTACGGGGGATCCACGTTTCAATCTTCGCCATGATCCTGTCTTTGAGGTCAGTTGCTCTTGCATTAAATGATCCTTCTCCTTTCGCACTTGGGGCTTGGTACCCAATCTTGGGTGGGGTTGATGTAGGGTTGCCAACCGTCCCTTAAAAAACGGAATCGTCCCGTATTTAGAAACAAAAGTACACGTCCCGTATTGAGCTAATAAGGGACGCACTTTGTCCCGTAATACAGTGAGAATCAAAAGTAGTCTATAAATGTTTATGGAATTAACGCTTTGTTTGAAAACATAATTCCCAGCCCCTCTCCTGCTTTGTGACCAATGAGCTGACAGCACACTTATGACAATTCGAGTATGACAATTCAGATTACCGCTCATCTCATTGGTCGAGGAAAGGTCGCTTGCGGAGAAAATACCGGAAGACAACAGATGACCACAACAAGAAGCATGGCCAACAGGGAAACAAACGCCGACACTGCGGTGCAAGTCTCGGACGACAGTACACCTAAAGCTGGGCAGACACTGTGCGATTTTTTCAGTCACGTTATTCAGCTCCTGCTCAAACTGCACGATTGACTCGCAGGGGTTAGAAGTTGGTAGGTCACGATGCAGGTCTCACACTATACCGCCCGATGCTCTGATGCGACCTGAGTGCTCACACTGTGCCTCCATAAAATGAAGGTTATAACAGAAAATCTGTCGCTCTCTCTCTGTCTTTCACTCACACAGACACACCACCACCATCAACTTTGCTAAATTGCTAATGAAAAACATTGATCAGGCAGCTGTGATTGAGCAGCAATGTAAATCCAACTATTTTCACGGTTGTTGTGGTCGTGATAATTTTGTGAGGCCACATCGAAAAGGCTCGGATGAGCTTTCCAAAGTTCTACAAGTTGTGCCTCCATCGCTTGTGTCCAGTGTTGGTCAAGTTACTTGAAAAAAGTAATCAGTAACTAATTACTGATTACCCAAAAAGTAATCCCGTTACTTTACTGATTACTTATTTTCAAAAGTAATTAATTACTTAGTTACTTAGTTACTTTTTAAAAACACGATTTACAACCTGAATAGGTGATAAAGCGATAGATCTTTCAGCCCAATTCTACTTTTTCTACATAATCCATCATACAAAATGTAATCAAATGGAAAAGTCTCTTTTTTTAACTTGTTTTATCAGTTTTAATCTTTTAACTTTATGCATCAAGCAAAAATTTAATTATATGCAACATTCTCTGACTTGAATAAATTAGTTTAACATTTAAACCTATTTTCTGCACATTCCAGCACATAAAATAAAATATTTTTTGTGTTTACACTCACTCTTTCAAATAGATGCAAGTAAAACACAGCAGAAAATAAATAAAGTCAAAGACTCAGCGGTCCTGTTGCTCTATTTTCACCTGTAAAGCAGGACTGGTAGGCGGAGGTTTACCCTGGTGCAGGTGTGCCGCGGTCAGTTGAAGAATCCGCGAGTTTCTCTGTGAATTTCCCATTACGTTGTTGCGCACTCGGTGCTTGCTTGGAAGTTTAGGGGTTTTTTTCGCTGTAAAAAGAAGTTTTCTTCCCACGCACGATGGACGCTAATGTTTTTGTCACTTTTTATGGAATCAAACTCAAAGTAAGGTCAGTACTTCCACGCTTTAAACGCTGCACGCTCATACTCTCTCCCACAATGTGATCTATTGTTGATCTGCACACAGCTGTTGTCACTAACAGCGCATTCGCTTACGTCACTGTCGTGAGACATTCTCGCAAAAAATCACGGTTTTAGTAACGCAGTAACGCAGCGTTCCTACGGGAAAGTAACGGTAATCTAATTACCGTTTTTGCAATAGTAATCCCTTACTTTACTCGTTACTTGAAAAAAGTAATCAGATTACAGCAACGCGTTACAAGTAACGCGTTACTGCCCATCTCTGGTGGTGACACAGCCGCTTCTCGTTACCCCACGTATACTAACCAATTTTTTGTCCACCAGGCCACGGCAGAAGCAGATATGGTATGTAAACACTGGTTTGTTTTTTTAAACCCTCTGGTTAAGGTTAATATGGGCATGTGCAGTGAATATCAGCGCTATGTGGCCAGAAGTGTGATAATATAATTTTGTGTAATAAACAACTGCAAGGATAGATGATTACAACAAATAGATGACTAATACATAAAAGTAATACATAGATGAATAATGATGATGAGTTAATGATGCGTAATCATGGGAACAAGTGGGTTTACAAACAGGAGCAGCTGATTAGCATTAGAAAAGCTGAAATAATACCTCAACTGAAGCCAATTGTACTAAATGCACTATATGTGCACTGTTACAAGAATATTTTTCGTTCTATTGTTTTCTATTAATTTATATAATTTTAAGTTAAGCAGGACAGAGTTCTTTTAAAGAAAGATTTACTTATATTCTCAAAAGTTAAGCATGACAGGCTTCTGTTTAAGAAAGAGACCTGTTTTACTGTGTTAATGTTGTCATTTTGAGCTAAAAATAAATGGCTAAATGATCATTTGTTTCCCATATGGTCATATCACAAAGAATATGCATCTGCTTAAATCAAATTCAAGTCAAATGGTTAAAAAATAATTTCACACACAAAAAAAAGAGCTACAAAATTCACCACACTGGGAAGGGTGAAGACAACTGGGTTGCCCGGCCCTGGCCACGAGGTGTCCCTTATTTATTTTTCAGGGAGTTGGCAAGCCTACTTTCTGTGTACTCACTACCTAATTTATAGCCAAAGTATTCACTCGCTCCAAGAGCACCTGGCTGCAGCCACTGTGGAGCTCCACAGTAACCGGAAACACGTGACCTCCACAGTAACCGGAAACACGTGACCTCCACACTTGCCGTAAACACGTAACTTTGGTTAAATCGACTTTGACAGCGAAAACTAAATTGCGTTTTTGGTACTATTGATGCTGCTGAGAAAAAAATGGTTTTAAGTGGGTTTTTTAACACTCTGGGTTTGTTCAAAAAAATTCACCATCCCCTAAATTGTTCGTGGCCAAAAGTGACACTTGCTGTTTCGCTGATTTATTATTTTTTTACAGTACATCGTGTTGTGCGTTCTGATTGCTGTAGACCATTGTCAATCAATCTAGTCCAGTGTCTCCTGTACAGGAGCGGTCCCTAATAGGCCCACGGACCGGTCCGTGAGTCTTTTGGTACCGTTCCGCGAGAGTTGATCCTCCGGTGTGAAATGTATGGTTGTAGTTGTGTGTCTTATTTTGAAAGAACTATTTACGCGTTACCATAGCGACCAGAGAGCATTAAGAAGCAGAGAGGAGGATGTCACTGTCATTGTTGTGGCGCACAGCTCAAGTCACGTTTATTATTATATTTACAAAATACCACAGTTTCTTTTTTTATTCTTTTGTTGTATTTATCCGCGACACCTTAAAGGTCGTTCCCTGAAAATATTGTCTGACATTAAAGTGGTCTGTGGTGCAAAAAAGGTTGGGGACTCCTGCTGTACAGTACAGAATGCGTTTAGCTTGTCGAATTTACATAAATCTTCGATCGCTAGCAGTGTAACTCTGAAGTGCTGTACTGTATGTTTGTAAGTTTTCTCCCAAACAAACACAACAATGCCGACGAAACGTTTTGCACCCTCAAATGCACCTTTAGGTTTCATTCCATAATACTGGACTTATGTTTCTACGAAGGTTTGAACTCTAAGAGTGTTTAAACAAAAGAGAAAAGTGTGAAAATGTTCATGCCTGTCTGAGAAAAGTGTATAAAGCATGTAGTGAGGGGTTTTACAGTCTTAACATCTATAATAATTGTAAAAAATAAAGTTGGCTACTTCATGGATTTCACCTACCGCGGGTTATTTTTAGAACGTAACACCAGCGATAAACGAGGGGCTGCTGTATTATTAATAGTAGAGTCTGGGACATCTAATTGATTAACATCAACATTGATTATTATGCACTATTATTTTTGTTCAAGGAGAGCCAAAAATATAAAACTCTCTCAGCTTGTTTGTTGCCAAAAATGGCCACTTTTTGTGTATGTTCACAAAATGCTATAAAATGTATATTTCTTAAAACATTTATCTACTTTTACCGACGTGACTCTTTAAAATAGCACCAGTCCTTTTCATCAAAATCAAAATTGTATCTAAATTTTTTACTCTTTATAGCCAGTTAGGTTATATATTACCATTAACTTTTCAGATAAAACGGTGATAAAGTCCTAATGTTTTCATGAAACTTCCTTTTTTCCCCATCTGAGCATCGGGGAAAAGGCTGTCTTGCAATTGTTGAGGTCACTAGTGTGTGCCCCATTTCTTCCAGGATCACTCTCTTTATAGGTTTTAGTGGACTCCTAGTACTGCGAAGTGGTTTCATGGTACAAAGGGATTGTATTCCAAGATCTGGGAGACTGTAGAAATGAGCAGTGATGCCCTTCCTACCATCTTTCCAGAAAAATAAGTGATCTGGAAGCTGTTAGGCTGACTTACAGCAGCAGCACTTTCTGCACCTGCATAAACTCCAGGACACATTTACTAACGGTGTTTGTTGCTGTATGTGCTGCAGCTTTGAATTTTTTAATAATATATATTTTGGGAAACTCAAAGCTCAATAGTCTGTATCAACAGAAATTCACTGCAGCCTATGTAATATTTGATGCGTCATAATTTATTCTACTCTATCTTGCAAATGCATATTTGTGTGGCAATGTCATGCACAAAACACGCAACTATTAGATCCTTAAGATCAAACCCGTGTCATTCTTTTGGTCCACTGCAGTGTAGTAGTCAAAAAAGAGAATAAGTGAAGTGGCCACAAATGGCCAGGATAGAGCCCAGAGTGTTAATGTTTAAAATGTATGAAAATATTATTGATTACAATTCTTTACTGTTAATATCAACAATAAGCTTTTTATTTTGAAATTACAAGTTTAAAAAAAATGCTGTTACATTTAATGCTGTTACACTGTAATCCTTTATTATAAGTATGGACATAGAATCAACTGAAAAACATTTTGAAATAAGTATAATTGGAATTTTGTACTATGCAAAAACAAGAAAAGTGCCTTATTTTGGACAACCCACTGCACAGCAGGACGCAGATCTTAAGCAACTGCAGGCTCCTGTGTCAGGCAAATGGGGATAAAAACATAGTTATTTCTCTGTTGCAGAACAGTTTTTAACAGTTATTCAAATGTCACTAACCATGTAATTACACTACTGTTTAAAGTGAATACTGACCTGACTGACTTCCTGGAACTTGTGCTTTTTCAGTCTGAAAATGAGCATGTGTTGTCCTTCAAGCACAGCTTTGGCTTCCTCTCTCCAGTGTGCAAATAGCGTGCCAGAGCTTAACAGAAAATGTTGATATTGTTAAGGTGTGTAAACTTTGACACAACATAGAACAGAAGTCAAAATACAAGTACCTCCTGAGATCAAAGTTCTCCATCAACAGCAAGAACCACCATTTACGCAAGTAGGGCATGTCTGACTGTAAAATATTAATATGAAACATATTTACCAACTTTCAAAAGATTCAAGACTCCATTGCTGTGAAAGTAAATAGAATACTTACTATAGTATAGTCAAATGCATAGCTGGACTGGCCATCGGGCATACCGGGCATTTGCCCGGTGGGCCGCTGGCGATTTTTTGTTTTTATGGGCCGATGGATTTTTTTTTTTTTTTTTTTTAGGAAGGGTATATATAATGAAAGGTGTTGGATTGGCCAATTGGTCATGATCGACTCTGGGCTGGACCAATTACAGCCGAGGAGGCCGGATGCACCCTCCCCCTTGTTTAGCAATCACGTGATTTTCGCGCATTGCATGCCGGGAACTCGTGGCAAAACAATCCAAGTACCGCATCAAATGCAAGCATTTGCAGCACCGCAAAACGTTCATTCTCCGGTTCCAATACCTTCTTGTTTTTTCTTTGCCGCACAAAAAAGGAATGTACAAAACAAAAGGAGAACAATGCCGGTCCGTACAAAGACAGACTCGACGAAAAGACAAAGAAAAGATACGAGGAAAAAATCAAAGGAGTGAAAGGGTCAGACCCTTACGAGCACACAGAGGGACAAAAGACGTTAGCGTGCTGCCCAACTTTCACCACGCTCATGATTTATAATTATACGGTTCTTGGAGTGAGTGCATACACTCATGAAGTTTAGTAACTTCAGGTCACTGCAACAAGCCCAGGTACAGTTTACCGACGGATGGGTGCAGGACCTTGAAATGCACCGTGTAGAACGAAAGACCATCGTACGTATCATAAGTTTACCAGTCTCACAAATCGTCGTCATAAATACACATTCGTTAACCGTTTATTAATAGGACCTTTGAGCTCAACGGTAATTAATTAGTAGTGGAAATAATTTCTGGTATCATTACAGAAATGTAGCAGTGACAATAATATTGTATGCTGTAATCGCACTGGGCAATTAGTGATACAAAACAACTGTTTTATCCTGTGAATAAAAGTATATGTTTTTGTCAATGTACCATGGTAATAACAGAAGCGAAACGCAATATTGTGTCAGGACAATTCACTATTTATGCACAATAAATAAAGGAGCATAGCGCGACAATTTCTGTTCAGCGCCAGACTTGCTTGTAACCTATATCACCAATTATGTTAAGAAAAATGACGCATTAACTACTACAAAACTCTGACCTTTGTGGGAATGCTTGGAGCAGACTAACATGTGAGCTGGAGTGTTCTGGAGACGTTATATTTGGTATATCCAGACCATCCGTCGGCTCTTACTTCGGAAACATGGCTTAAAAAATTTCTCTTCAACGACGTAATCCGATAAAAAAAAAACGATCTCTTTACCCGTCGGCTTCCCGTGGCTGTCATGCGACCGGCTATTGCAGTTAATAATACAACAGCTTCTTGCCATTTTTTGTGTTTCTTTTTATCGCTGTGTAACTGAGTTCAATTGAAAGCCTGCGTGCGCTAGTACCTCTTGCCACAAGTTCCCAGAATCCTTTGCGGTTTTACCCCTGAATGACGTCACATTTTCAATCTTTATCCTGGTGGGCCGGTCTCTAGTCAAAATGCCCGGGCCGATTTTTTGTCCCAGTCCAGCCCTTGTCACTGTGACATCCAGTGCCACGTACAGAGCAGACTATTTGGAAGAAAAAATAAAAATGTCATTTTTTTTAGAAGCTTAAATTAGCTTCTGTATGAATCTCAAGAAGAGAAGAGAAAAATTACCATCAGCATGAAGATCCCACAGTCAACTCCATAGTCTTGGCTTGGAAAACCCTGTATTACATTGAAAATAAAGGCTCGTTAATAAAATCCCTTAAAAGAAGACTAGTGTAATTCATATTATTTGCAAAGCGGCCAAAGCGGTCACTAACAGTTCAGAGCACAACAGCAGTCTGCATGTATCTGACACAGAGGACTGTGAAGTAGAACACAGAAGTAGCTCTCTGTGTGCTGCTGTCACAGGATGCAGTTAAAGGAAAAGATAACTTGTACATGTGGTAAATCTCATATGAAAGATGGAGACAGAACATCACAGAGAACTAAAGCTCTGCATCAATCGTGGTCAGCATGCCCTTGTCTTACAATTAAAATGAGCAACTACAACTACACTGGGGAGAGTGTGTCTGTTTCTTTTTGTCTGAAAGAGGAAATACTGAGGTCAGCGGTTCAGGCTTGTATGTATGTGGGTATTTGTGTTCGTAGTAACTTTAACTGTCAAGTTGCAAATTATTTCTAAAAGCCTGTCTGTGCTTCATTCCCTTTAAAACTCAGCTGTGGCAGCTAAAAACTACTGTCAGCTGTCCACTGCAAATATATAAACTTGCTATCTGCTCTTGAATCCACAGTTCTTGTTCTATGTGTGTGCCGATTGTGGCTCAAGAGTTGGCAGTTTGTCTTGTAATTAGAAGGTTGCGGTTTGAGCCCTGGCTCCGACAGACTCTGTCGTTGTGTCCTTGGGCAAGACACTTCACCTGTTGCCTAATGGTGGTGGTCAGAGGGCCCAGTGCCGTTTACTAATACAAAATGCTCAAAGCTTCATAGAACTGAAAAAACATCGACATTTATTTTTAGGTCCATTCTGCTGCTGATACATACTTTAGGTTTCTGCCTTTCACAGTGTATAACCTAAGGGCCCTGAGTACTGTTTCCCACACTGAAAACACTAGAATGATATAAGTACCTTATAAATACATTTTCATACTTTTATTCCACAATCAGAGAGAAAGAAACAGAGAGAGAGTGCAGGACAGACAGACAGGTGACAGTCTCAGGTGTATACACTGCTACAAACGATACACGACTGTAAAATATTAATATGAAACATATTTAACAAATTTCAAAAGATTCAAGACTCCATTTCTGTGAAAGTAAATAGAATACTTACTATAGTATAGTCAAATGATGCATCCAGTGCCACATACAGAGCAGACTATTTGGAAGAAAAAATAAAAATGTCATTTTTTTAGAAGCTTAAATTAGCTTCTGTATGAATCTCAAGAAAAGAAGAGAAAAATTACCATCAGCATGAAGATCCCACAGTCAACTCCATAGTCTTGGCTTGGAAAACCCTGTATTACATTGAAAATAAAGGCTCGTTAATAAAATCCCTTAAAAGAGGACTAGTGTAATTCATATTATTCACCATACACTTAAACTAGCACATACCTTCAAGTCAAAGCTCTTTTTTTCTGACCACTGCCCGGGAATGATCTTCACTGCAAGATTCCTTTTTTTTTCAAGACAGTTACATTCACAAGTTAACAGACATCATCATGATGGGTGTGAAATGTTTATTGCTAATAGCACCAACTGTAACTACAGGCCTTAGGAACACGACCTCAACAAAACAGCATAACAAAATGAAAAAGTGCAGTCACATGCTCACAGTTGGTCAAAATAAAGCATTTTCAGCTTTAATTTCAGGTTGGCATATTTTACAAACTAATATTTAATGGTGTTTTATGTTAAACTAGAACATTGGAAGACCCTATTTATGTCTGAAACTCATCTAAAGACAGCATCACTGACTTGACTTGTGAAGATGAGAAATCGAATAAAATGTTGAAGCATCATGCTGATATAGTTTATAAAAAAAGCATGTGAGTGTACTGTATGTGTGAACACTAAAGATCAGCAGAACATGATCTGGGATGCACTTAACCTGGAACACTGAACAGGTTCCTGAAAACTACCAGAACAAACCAAAAATGCTTATAAAAATGTGACCTCAAAAGTGTTGGCCACCAAATCCTGCCTTTGTGTATAATCAAGAAAGAGGATTTCTCTTTTAGGTGGCTTCAGTACCTAAAAGACAGTTAGCCATGACTTCAAACCTGAAAACAATGTCATTGCAAGCGATCACAATCAAAGACTTTTGAAACTGCGTCATAAAAGCTTGAATACATCTCAGACACATAGCAAAAAAAGACTTACACACAACTGGAAATGATCAGGTGTCCAGAGAGGGAGAACTATGATGTGCATCCTCTGAGCATCAGTCTGAAACAGAATTTTATTTTAAGTATTCTGTATATGAACTCTCACATTTAAAACAACTCTTTAAATTAAAAATAATCAAAAAATCGCCCCTGGATATAATGATTATAAACTGACTGATCAGACCTCATGTTATTATTTAAGGTGGACCAACAGATGAACACAGAAATGTCACATCTACTCTTGAGTTTAAAGGTATTGATAAGAAGACTGATTTCAGACAATGTAAGGATATCAAACTTTATAAATATATTATTGTCACTCCTAATCTCGAAACAGAGATTAAATATAGCTTTTTAAAAATTAAATACACTAACACTGTCATCTGAACAGGGGAAATGATGACAGAGACGGGAGCTCTGACTACAATTATGTGAATCATGAGACAGGCTCAGGTACAAGTCTACAAATACGTCACAAATACTTTCAGAATGAAATAAATCATATTGTTTTTACAGTAAAACAACTTTGGAGTTTTGTTGGAATAATTTGAACTTATTTTCTTTAGTTAGATTCAATCTTTTGCTAGTTTAGCCAAACCAAAAAAACAGGACTTTCATATTATTTTAGATGGGTGAGTTTGTGAAATTTGAATGGAAAATAATTTAAAAGTTCACAAAGCAGACTCACAACTTCAGCATGGAAAAGAACATAAAATAAATAATCAAACTATAACTGTGTTTAATGATATTTCTGTAACTGTAAAATCATTTAGTCGACTTGGCTCTGATGGAAGACTGATAATCCAATCTACTTTTGTACTTATTTATGTTTATGTTGCAGTAACTCTCAGAATGCTGTTGAATCAAATTTCAGATGATAATATATATAATATTTATATATATATTACATATTATACGTATATAAAATATATATTTAGGGGTGCAACGATACACAAAATTCACGGTTCGGTTCGATACTTTGGTGTCACGGTTCGATATTTTTTCGATACAAAAAAATGTTCATGCCTTTTTAATTTGTCATTTATTAAAATTATAAATATATATTTTAACTCAAAAGTACAGTTTTTAAATTTAATGTTGCTGAAACAACAAAGTAATAAAAAAAATCTATCTGATCGAGAAATCACTCATCTTTGGAAAAGAGAGTTTATTACAGAGAAATGGCTCTTTCCAAAATAAAAGCTATACTATACGCTTCTTCTGGGCTATATTCTCAGCAGCATATTAAACATATCAGGTCCCCATAAGGAGAATCATGTGCTAACGGCTGTCGAAATGACTCGGGTAAAGTTTGTAGCATGCGTGCTTACTTTACTTTCTGTCTCTCACAAATATTTTTTTTTTTAAATCTAATGATAGACTGAGCCACTAAGAAAAGAGGAAATGCAGCCTGTGGTTTCCGCCTGAAGTTTCCCTTGTTATAAATGTCTTGTTTCATTTTATCAACACATAGCAGAGAGTTAACAAGGAATCCATAAAAAGAGCACATATAAATGTTCACTTTAATTTCTGTCCGCATGGCAGACATAGCGCTGTTTTACAGACAACTGACATTGTCTGCCAAAAATGAGAATTTTGGTCATTGCTATCTTAGTTTTTGAAGCCAATTTTGGACCTCAGTGGCAAACTGAGCTACACTGCATGCTCACATGGAACATTTCAGTGAGGAGGTGTCCCCACCCTGACGGGATTTATTGTGGGGACTAACTTCAGCACTTTATTGTCCTTAAACACGATGCTGCATTCAGTAACACTTGAAACTACAGTGACTGAGACCATTAATGTATCAGGAATATATTTACTGGTGTCATAAATCAGTTGAAAATCTGGCTTTTTTTTTCTTGTACCAATAAATAAAATCAATGTAGATTTAAATAAGACATCATTATTATTCCATTAGAACTTTATGGTAAATGGTCTGTATTTGTGTTAGGGAGTTTTATTGTTTTAATTTGATTATGCTTCAAATGTTATGTTATACATATTTCACCAGACACAGCTTTCTGTAGAAACAGGAAGCTGACCCTGTGACACTGGCATTTACCGCAAGAGACCAGCACAGAAATACATATCCGCAGAAGTTGACTTGCATTATATTATTCTTAGAAATTGACTTGCAACACACATACTTTGTGACACACACACACACACACACACACACAGCTTACACACAGACAGCATTAGGACCTGCGTAACAGGTGATTATATTTGCATATTGACGATGTAACCTATAAAAATAAACGAATACTGCAGTTCGTGGTGATTGCTCTCTGAGTAGTTCACCCGTGCAGCAGGTTAATTATCTCAAGTGTCTCAGTGTTGATTATTCACCTGACTGTTTGTTAACTGTAAATCTCTGACAATTTGTATAGCACTTTACTTGGTCCTAAGGACCCCAAAGCGCTTTACACTATACACAATCATCCACCCATTTACACAGGACTGTTAACACAATGTAAAACTATTGCTTGGTTGTATCAAGTTTGCATTATTATTTTATATGAAGTTGAATGAAGTTCATGTTAACTGTGTGTAATGAGGACCTTGGTTATAGTTTCACAGGAAGTCTCACTTCTCAGTAAAGACACATGATTGGTGGAAAATACTGTGTGAATATTTCTAATATTTAGTTCTGGTGTGAATGCTGTGGTTACGGCAATGATTGATTGAAAGGCTTTTTATATTCCCTCAGCATGGATTCAGTTTATAAAATTACTATGGCAACAGGTTTAAGGAATATGTGTTATAACACCATTAGAATTGTTTACTAATAAGTTACTATACCTGGCCTCTGTTTCAGGGCTTCTACAACAAGTTCACAAAATCTACAAACTATAATAAAGCTGCAAACAATGAACAAGTAATCCAAAGCAGACTGGTGTCAGTTCTGTGACTGAGGACAAAGAGGAACTGAAGCTTGAAGCTCAGTTAGGTTTTGCTTGTAAAGACTGTCTCTAAATTCAGCCAAACGATGAACAGTCTTAACAAAGATGAGCTGAAATTTCTCTTCAGCCTGATGACTTTTTTCCTACGGTTACTTTATAACCTTATTTCTCCAATCGAGAGAATCTCTCTCCACACATGGGATGTTACATATTCTATGTGGACGGAATCACCTGTACATGAGGCAGGGTTTTGAAATTCTTTAATACACTCTGGTTTACAAGGTCACACCTCACGGCTTAGTTTGATAGGAACATGTCTCCAAAAGCCCTCGAAGCTGGAGAGATAATCTCTCACTCAGAAAACCAAGGTTTTTGTGGGCCTTTTTTAGCTTTATTGTACAGAGCAGTGAAGAATGACAGGGGAGAGAAAAAGGCGAAGACATGTGGCAAAAGACCATGGGTTGGACTCAACCCAGGCCTGCCGCTTTACGCAATGCAGTAAATGGTTGCCATCCCAGTGAGCTAATCCGGCGCCCGAAAACCAAGGTCACAAAGTATTTTTACGTTCTCTATCACATCAAGCCTATGTCTCCACTCTGGTATATGTGCATGGGGTAACTCTCCCCGTGAACAGATGGTGCAGTCCAATACTTAAGGACATTACATACACACTAGATCAGGGCCCTGCCAGATGCGAAGGCCAACCCCTGAGAGCAGAGGGGCTATCTGTCTGCAAGATACAAGACTGACACCTAAGAGTCCTTCAAGATGCAGGGACCAACTGTAATAGAGAAGACACTTTGTTCAGCCTGCAAAACGCCAGGCTGACTGTGGAGATGATGCCTTGTTTTCTGTTGCTGAGATCCACCCAGCACCCACTCTCAAAGGAGGGGCTGGCTGCTACATATTGGTGTCAAGACTGTAGAACCTGGAAGCACACCACTGCACAAATGAGGCCCCTGCAAAATAAAAAAATAAAAAATGTATTAATCCAGAGAGAAATCGAGAATACTGTATGCTTTTTTCTTGATGAATTAAAAACATTTAAAACACTAAAATCCAATAAATTCAGACCTGCAATGATTGTGTTTAATTTAAGAAGAAGCAGTAAGTAATAAAAGATCAAAGTACAAACATGACAATATGTTGTTATATATGTTTTTCTTCTTCAGAACAGGCTTTAATGTCTAAATTTGTGTAGAAGACTGGTGGTGCTTACCATCTGCTCTACCACATCTATTGATAGTTCAGGTCACCTACAAAAGAGGAAATGCAGCCTGTGGTTTCAGTCTGAGATCTTCTGTTCAGCAGATGTCTTGTTTTATGTTATCAGCTCACAGCAGATAGTTAACGAGGAATTAAGACACATGTAACAGTGATAATTATTGCTGCTATTCTAGCACAGACAATGTGCCTTGCATACAAAGGCCGAAGTGCAATTCACACTGTGGTATCTAAGTATACTTGTCACGGTGTGAAAACAGGTAAAAGTGGAGTCATCATGGTGATCACATACTAAAGAGAAAACAATGTATGTGTGCATCAAGAGAAGCTTGTTTCTCATGCTGAAAAGCAGCTGCCTTTAAAAGTCTCTGTATGTACATGCTGTAGCTGTTCATCCATCCACCCATCCATTCTCTTAGAATTATCCTTGTCAGGGTTGAGTGGGTTCTTTCCATGTAGATGTTCATAATTGTGTAAATTAAATTAAATACGCTATATTTTCATCTTGCTGATATGATTTTCTTCTTATTGAAACTCCAAAACAGGCCAGTCCATCTTCCCATATTAACAACATATAAGACATAACTCTAAAGTATAATCAGGTTTGTAACCTGTCAGTAAAGTAAAAAGTTGTAGGCAGTTCTGTGAAAATGGTCAGGTACAAGGAAGGTACTGAAAATGAGGGAATTTTTTTGTAATCCTTGAGGAAATTATGTGGTCACAGTTGCTCCACGACAGTGAGAACAGTAACTGACTAAATTAAATAATACAATATATTACAAAGTTACAAAATATAAGAAATAGCTTTAACATGTGCAAATAACTCAATTATAAATATCCCAGTATAAGGGAAATAAATAGAATAGAATAGAATAGTATAAACCTCTATAAGCCCACAAGTTAGAAAATTGGGTGTCACACAGCTCTTATAGCGAGAGGAATATAAACTATAGAAGGAAGATACAAAGTGATCCTATAAGCAAATGAAATTCATATGTACAGAAATTGTACAGAGATTTGTACACAAGTGTGAATGTGTGAATGTTTCTGGTGAAATATACATTGAACAAATAAGCTGTAAGTGAGTACATGCAATTAAAAACATGTGATATATCAGTTAAACAGGTGATGAGTAGGATAACCATGTTAAACTGTGTTATAGAGTCTGACAGCTGCTGGTAAGATTGTATTATTATCCAGTTTGTTATTGAGGTGAACACTAGTGATGTGTCGGTCACGAACGAAATGGCTCTTAGAGCCGGATCTTTGACGTGAACGACGCGAGCCGGATCCTTATCGCGAGCCGTGGTTTTTTTTTGTTTTTGTTTTTTTTTTCTTTCTCTCACCCTCTCTCTCGCTTTTTTTCCCCGCTTCACTCCGCACGCGAGCCTTGTGCTTTGCTGGGATGAGGGGGGAGGGGCGGTAGTTACACTCTCAGTAGCACAGGAACAGAGCGGGAGGGAGAGAGAGAGAAAGAGCCAGGGACAACAACGTCACATTAGAAAGGTATAGTAATCATCCACAACTATTTTCAGTTGCGGATGATAAAAGATTCAGAAAGTTTATACATGCAGGTCCATATGACAGAGAATGTCTTTGTTGTTTTTGTTTTCATATTTTAATTTATATTTAATTGTTTGTGTTGTTAAATTTGTTTAAAAGGAAAAAGCTGAAAATGTAAATAGTTAAAAGTTGAAATGTGACTAGTTGGTTTTTGTATTTTATGATTTATTTATTACATTTTATGTGGAGTGAATAAATAAAAGTGTATTTACGGTGGACCCTAGAGACAAAGCAGCACGTACAAACTTCAAAACACATAAAAACTCAGAACCACGTACAAAACACAACAGAAGTGCTCCAGGATGCTAGGCACAGTGTTGAGCTTTTCTTTATCTATGCTTTCAATAGATATGCTTTCAATTGTGTAATTTAAGTGATCTAGGGTAGCTCTGTTTTGATGTTCAGTTAACGCTAGAAATGTGTTTTGGAGTTTGTATGTGTTTTGACTCTGGGGGCCACCGTATATATTTATATATAAACATATATAAATAAAACCACTTTTTTTTACATTAGTAATTCCTTTTGTGCATAATTTTATATTATTGTTAATAATACATTAATTAACGCAACAAAACAACCTGAAGAGCCGGTTCGGAGCCGAAAGACCGGTTCTCTAAAAAGAACCGAAAATCCCATCACTAGTGAACACCCAGGTATTTGTACCCTTCCAGCATTTCATGGCATGCTTGCTTACTTACATAAAAGATGGCGCCAGCAGTATGCACGGCAACATTTCTGCCGACATTGCATCCATCAACTCTGCCAGCTTTGCGTTGGCTTTCGCTAGCTTTATCTTTTTCTACATTATCCCAAAATGCCCTTGGTTTACGTGTGTACAATCGCCAGCTACCTTTTATAAGTTAAAGCATCGTATGATCTGGTTTTTAGTCAAACAATGACAGGAGATGATTATGGACCTCCTCCACCACTTTTTGAGCCCCCTATTCTGGCCTATCTGTGCCAACACTCCTACACCACTTCCTGGAAGAATCGCTCGAGGAAACAAGGAAAGTGGGCTGGTACACTTATCTGAGTCAGGGCTCTTCTCCATGCTTCCTGTTGAACTACAGGACCAGCAGAGTGCATCTTTAGATGGATCCTGCCTTTTGTCCCTGTAGCTCCCACAAACAAGACGTTTGTATTAAACGACTTCCTAAAGTCACAACAACTGGACTTCCTGTTTCTGACAGAAACATGGCTTCAACCCTGTGAGTCTCTGTAGCTTTTTCAGAACTGGTTCCTCCTGGTTGCTCATTCTTCAGCCTCCCTCGCTCCTCTGGAAGGGGGGAGGCTTAGCCACTGTGTTCAACACTCGATTTCATTGCCATCAAACATTACAGCACTATTCATTTTCTAGTTTTGAACTCCAGCTGTTTGAGTTAGGATTTTATCAGTTTTAACAGTTATCAGTTAGGATTTAATCAGTTTTCAGATTTTATGGGTGGAATTGTTCTTAAATTTGACGTTTTTTTTTAATCCTTGGTGATTTTAACATCCATGTCTGCTTTGACTCTAAACTTTTGGTCAAGGACTTTTTAAATATCATTGACTCTGTCTGTTAATGTGACCCACACTGGACTTGGTGCTTTGCGGAAATATCAAGGTTGCGCATTTCTGATAATTGTTCACTTTAATGTTGCGCTTCTCAGTAGATAAGCCGTACACCCCAGCACTCAAAAAACAAGCACTTAATGCTCTAACAGCACCAACTTTTTATGCTGCCTTTCTGGATTCTGGAATAATGAACTCCAGTTGTAAAAGTGTTGTAAAAGGACCTTTCCTACATTCTTCATTCTTCATGCACTGATATTTTCAAGTCTATTGCTCCGTTCAGGACTGTGTGTGCTAAGCCATTATCAGTGCCATGGTTGAATGAACACACGTGCTCCCTTAGACGTGACTATAAATGCGCCGAAAAGATGGAAAAGATGGAAAAAGGACAGACACATTTCTCTACAGATTTTAAGGACTCGTCTTTCTGCTTACCAACAAGCTGTAAAACCTGCAAAGACACAGCTTGTCTCAAACTTAGTTTCAGTAAACAGTCACAGGCCTCAGGTACATTAAGGTCTTTAATCATTTTCTTAGTCCACGTGATAATGCCAGAGTCATTTTTTTAGCAAACATTTTTTAACGACAAGGTTCTATTTATTAGGGCTCTTGTCTCGTCGACAGTCTTTCTCCTATGTGCTCAACTGCCTTAGAGCAGCTTGATCCTGTCTTCCTTAACGATTTGACTGCGGTAGTTCATCAACTAAGATCATCACACTGCCCCTCTGATTGTCTCCCCCAAGGTTGCTTAAAAACACTTTTAATACTGTTGGGCCTTTTATCCTGAGATTAATTAATACATCCTTTGCTACAGGCTGCGTCGAATCATGCTGTAAACAAGCTATAGTTCAGCCTCTTCTTAAAAAACACAACCAACTGTTCTGTCCAGTTACTGGCCATTCTCAAAGCTCCCTGGTTTTAAATTACGACACAGGCAGAGATGGCAATTTTAAGGATTTTTAATGATATTCTCTGAACTCTGGACTCTGACAGCCCTGCTGCCCTTTTTTTGTTGGACCTGTCAGCAGCCTTTGAGACGGTCGACCACGACATCCTGTTATCAGGGCTGGAATTTCAATCAAATCAAATCACTTTTATTGTCACATCACATGTGCAGGTACATTGGTACAGTACATGTGAGTGAAATTCTTGTGTGCGAGCTTCACAAACAACAGAGTTGTGCAAAATACAATAACGTAAACGTACATGCTGGCCTAAAAGGATCTGCCCTCCAGTGGTTTTGGTCCTACTTGACAGGAAGGTCTTTTTAAGTTAATATGGGCCCCATAGCTTCAAAATAGCCCCTCTTAATTATGGTGTACCTCAAGGCTCTATTTTATTAGATGATTAGACATATTTGTATCCCCTGGCTTTTAACACACTATGATCCTTTTGTTCTGATTTAATAGTCTAAGAGAATTAAAACAATAACTAATTGTCCTATCATTATTTTTATATTGTTTTTTATTGTTTTATATTGCTTCTTTTATGGTCTTTTATATTGTTAATTATATTGTGATTTATGTGGTTATGTGATTCAATTTTGTGTAAGTCTTTCAAATTGTCACGGTCTGGCTGGCAGACCGTGGGGATGTGGGGAAAAGGAGGACCCAGGCGCGGTACTCTGTGTATAAACAGTGCGTTTATTTACAGTGATGGAAAGTAACAATAAACCCCAGTGTATTCCCCAGACTCCCGTGTCGTGTCTCCCTCGTGCTCTCTGCTCCCATATCAGCATCCCCCGGTGCTCGCTGCTCTCCCAAGCCTTCCACGCTCCACCTGTGGGAAACAATAGCGGCAGCTGTCAGGACACTTAGGAATGGCAGGCATACACTTTAAGGCGAAACCTAGACAGGGTGACTAACGTGGAGTCTCATGCAATGATCCCGCGTCGGTGGGAGCTCCAAGACTCTCCTAAGTAGCTCCCCCGACGAGCCCTGATCAGCGGCAGGTGTGTGGCTTCAGGTGTGGCCAGTCCCTCCGCAGGGCCACACCCCTCAGGCCTGCAGGTGGCCGAGCTCCATCCTCCAAGCACACCCGCAGACATACACACCCATACCTCGCCTAAACATATGAGTGGGACACAGACTAACACAGCACAGAGAAGGGGAAACGACACCAAAAATACATAATAATACACAGGTCCATGACTGCCCAGGGATCCTGGGTCGCCCAGTCCCAGGACCCTGACACAAATGTAATTTTATTAAATCATGGCCTTAATTTTCAGATTTTTGTTTCACACCACAAGGGAGCACCGCCTTCCAATTAGGAATTAGTGTTGCGTCACCACCGGTGTTTAAATTTGGAAGAGGCCAAAGAGTAAAACACACTACCTGCCTTTATCTCATCATTTACCTGATTTTTTCCCTTTTTTTAGGTTAGGAAGTTTTAAAAATCGCACATGTTCCATACGAGTGATGTAAAGCTAAAACCCGAATTTGTTTATTTTGCACTTTGAAATGTAACATGTTGCTGCTTAGAGCTAACTTATCTCACCAAACAAGCCTGAGCTGCCTGTAACAGCTGTGTGTATGTGTTTTCCAAACTTAAAGCTCCTTTTTGTAACAATTATACAACACATGTCCTGCACTTTTGATTATACAGAGAATGTTTTGTGTGCCTCTGCAGTGATCGTCTGTAGCTAAAGACATACTAATGCTTTAGCTCTACCATGCTTATGTGGAGTTTTCCTTAACAGAGGTAAGGCCTTAGTGTGTCACACACACACACACACACACACACACAGTATGTTGCATCTAGTTTAGCTTAAATGTTTGCAGTGGACAGGAAATGTGAACATGTCAGATGACTGCTGCGGTCAAAGCTGCAGGAGCTGTTTGAGGTTGGTGTAATGAGGAAGAAGGCACAGAGAGATGATGGAGGGAGGAGCTGAATAAAAACTCTGGTCTTATCTACATTGAGTGCAGCTTCTCTTTGTTCTGCATTTATAATGGACGTGAGGATGGGGCACTCTTTGCTCTGTTTGCTGGGCTTATTCTGTGAGTACAATAACATCTTTACTGTTTGAATGGCAGTGGTGAAGGAAAATGTTTCTTACTGGTGACAATTACAGTGTATCTACTTTAACCTGTTTAACCGGCAGCTTCAACACGGCATACAACCGTCTATGTTTAACCTGTTAGATATGCTGCTGCTGTTTGCAAACATTACATTTACTGTTCACAATTTATTAATATTGTTTTTATGTTGATTGCACTGAAAAATGATATTCTTTCATATTTTACAAACTTAATTTTAACAGTGTGTTTTTCATGTTTCCAGACTGTTTGACAGCTAATAGAAACACAGAAATTTGGTGATGAGCAATAACTGTGCCATCTGAAAACTTACCTTTAAAAAGCCTCAGTTTATTTATTTATTACGATTTTGTCAGTTGTATAATGTCTGGTGATGTTTCATTCATTACTTTAGTGCTCAGTACAGTCAACCATGGAAACACTGAAGGTGAGAAATTGTTTTCTCTTCCATTTATATCATATGTGTTGATCTTAACTTATATTTAGCTCCTCCTGTTTTGCTCGTCTGTGTTATATTTTGTATCATAAACCAAACATTTCACTGAGATTATTGGTTAAAATGTTAATATAACCATGTTAAGTGTGTGAGCACTCAAACACACACCCACGATACAAACTGTATATTTACTGAAGAGCTGTGGCTTCATACATGTGGATTTTCTTTTCATGTTTTTCTGATCTGAAAATATCAACAGTGTGTGTAGTTGTTAAGGGGCCCAGAGGCCAGTATGTGGATCCAAACAGATTCAGTCACAGGAAGCAATGCTAAGGTTTCTCTCACAAATTTCTTGTGAAACAAGAACAAATAATGACACAGGGGAAAATGCTTAAGGAGGGATAAGGGGACCTTTTGGAATTATAAAATTATCAGAAGCTACACACAGAGGACACCTTCAAGGAAAACCAACATGAAATAAGGTAACCAAAGGCTGCTCTGAGCTCAGCATAGAGTTTGTTACCTTCATACTCCCTCATTTAGTGTTTTAATTAAAAGCTGTCAAAGCAAAGCCTCTGTAGATGTTAAGTGTGTTGAATTGTGTGGCTGCATTTTACAACAAATTTGCATCAAAACATGTGATGTGAAGTACTCTGCTGTCTTAAAATATGAGTGGTTCAGAGAAACCTCATCTGCAGTGAAGTCCACAGAAGCTGCTGGATCAGACAAAGTGATCAGGATCTCTAAAGAATGCAAATACCAATGCACTCATAGCACAAAGTGATCCAGTCATCATTCAGGAAACTGGTGACTTTAAAAATGTCATATGAAATAAAACAACATGGATTCTCCAAAGCTTTGAGATCAGAGAGGGATAATATTATGATATAAAAATATTTCACAAAGTGATTTAATAAAACTGTCATAAAGTTATAACAAACATTATTGAGGTTATCATATTTAATGATAATGTTATTATTTTGTTAATAATAATATAAGTCAGAAATTAAATGTATGGCTCAGTCATTCATAAATGTGTTTTGTGATTTGGCCCCTGATGCTCCAGTTATTGTTATCAGTTTTTGGACAGAGTGATAGGCTCATTTCACAAGCCATCTCGACCAATGGCTGTAGACTGTCACAGAAACCTTTCTTGAATTATTCTGAAGATACTCTGAAGAGTCAGCTCAGTGAGGCCCGTGATTTTCACGTAATTATTACTGAGGATCAGTGACGAGGGCGAAACACAGCGAGGGGTTTGAAGAAATTCATGTTCTGGGACCTTAAAACAGCAGCCGACAAATAATGAGACAGTTATAACAATAATAATAGTTTAATAATTAATGACTGAAACAAAACGGTTTTTTATGTTACGTATGGACTTCAGATGCAAGCAGCACATTTTCTGTACATCTGCAGTCACTGACTGGGCGATCAAACCTCTGTACTGGTTGTTTGTGTCTCTGTAGACATGTGACCTAGAAGCGTGGCTACAATCATCGACATCATCATTCATAAAACTTATAGAACTTCTTTCTATGCTTATTTAACATTCTCACACACTAATGGGATTAGAATCAAATAGTTATGTCTATGACTTCTGTTCCCTGAAGGAGAGGAATGAGGTACATCACATACTGTAAGTATGGGATATCACGCCCTTGCGTGTTCTGGCTGAAGAAACCTTTATTCACGTCTTTAAGGCAGATGACGTGTGATGACACGCGCACGGCCCCGCCTGCACATATAGCCGCTGTCATCACAGTCACCCCTCAGTTCGATAACCGCTCTTCACCGAGCCAATCTGCTCAGTGGGGACACCTTGTGTTGTACCTCGTTCCTCTCCTTCAGGGAACAGAAGTTATAGACATAACTATTCGTTCCCTTTCAGTCGAGTCATTCGGTACAACACATAAGTATGGGACATATATACATGCCTCGCAGAGCCAACGAACCGGAATTGGACCACCACATCCTTAGTGAGCTGTAGACCCAGCAGAAAGGACAGTATAAGCCACCGAAGGGGCTGTAACGTCCAACCGATAAAACCGGACAACAGCGTGCGGTTGACGCCCAACTAGCTGCCGCACAAATATCGGCTACAGGCACCCCTTTAAAAAGAGCCCATGAGGTTGCCATCCCCCTGGTGGAATGAGCTGTTCCCCCTGGGGCAAAGCAAGACCTTTGGTGCCGTATGCCAGTGAGATAGCTGCTATAATCCAGTGGGACAGTCTCTGTTTAGACAGAGTTCTACCTCTATTTGGATTAGTGAAGCAGACAAACAGCTGGTCAGATAAACACACATTCTGAGTGTGCTCAATGTAGGCGTGTAGCACACGCACTGGACAAAGAGAATGCATCCTCCTCTGCTCCTCAGATGCAAAAGGAGGGGAGCAAAAGCTCCGAAATTCAAACTTCATTGAGCTATAAGATGCAGGCAAGATCTTGGGAAAATACGCAGCATTTGGACGCAATACGACCTTGTGGCCATCAGGAGAGCAGAAGGGATGCACAGACAGCGCATGAAGATCACCCATACGCTTAATGCAGTAATGCAGTTTTATATGAAAGAAATTTCATATCCACAGACTCAATGGGTTCAAACGGGGAGCTACAAAGGGCCTCCAGCACCAAAGACAAGTCCCAAGCAGGGACACTGGACTTAAGCACGGGTCTCAGCTGGCGAACCCCTTTCAGAAAACTTATGGCAAGGGGATGTGCACCTGGTGTCACCCCGTCAAAGCCAATATGAAAAGCACATATAGCTGCTAAATAAACCTAATTTAACACTTGGTGTTAAGAGTTTATATATTAACTCTCAAAGAGTATTTTAGTTTAACTACGTAAGAGTTATCTTCTAATTCATTCTAAAAAGCGGGAATTTTACTGTTCTGAACTTCTAGAAATTTCTTTTGGAAATAAACATTTACTAAAAAGATGCAATGGTTTTTGAAAAACATTTATTCTGAACTGTGCACCACAATTTCAAAACATTTTCTGAAAGATGTAACAGTATACATGTTCTCACTTTCATTAGAATTTTGTTTATCAAAAGGTCTGACATGGTAAATGCAAATAACAGCATTCTCACACTTATTTCTTCAATACAATATGCATGTCCTTCATTCATCCCTTTGTGGAACTTCAACGCACTTCTGCTCTCCCCCATATTCCATCTTCACAAGCATATCCTGTGCGGAGATTGAATAAAAATTAGTTGACACTAATTAATGGCACAAATAATCCAGTAAACAATTGCAGCACAGTAAAAAAAAAAAAGGAATCCTCTTTGAGCCATTACTTGTGTAAAGTATTTTCCCAAAAGACAAGGACACAGGCAACAGGTAATACTGAACTAAATGTAAAACCTCAACCTTTTTCATTTTTACCTAAACCGTGTGCACAAAACTCTGGAGGGATCTATGCTAACGTAGAATCCAGTCAGGACGTCTGCTACTGCTGTTTGCTCTTTTTTTTTATGGGCGATCGTTTTCAGGCTTCAAGTAGCACCATTATACCAACATTTCACATTCTAGACATTGTTTTAGGTGTATTTGACCAAAGGTTTGACTGAAAATTCACATGCAAGCTTTTTTCAAGGCTGTGGTATTTGCCCGCAAACAATACCTTTCAGCTAGCTAAAACAGAATATTATGCTATCAGCGAGCAACATGGCTAATGCCTTTCACACAGCTTTGTCTCAACTCCAAAGAGCCACAGAAGTAAAAGCTAATAAAATAATTGAAACAATCTTTGAAAAAATGACTTACCAAGCATGGCAAACAACTCAAATATGTAGAGCAAAATGTTCTGAAACGGCTTCACTTCAGCTTCGATTGGAGCCGTGCTGGGGGCGGAGTCTGTGAATTTACTCTGTTGGTGTCATAGCCCCTGTAGGAGTTCAGAGTTAAGAGGTCAAGAGTTAATGTTTCCATTGTAACACCTCCAGATTTGACAGTAGAAACACTCATTTTTAACACTCGATTTTAACTACTATCATTTTACACCTCAGAGTTACATTAAAAGAATGTGACTCTACTTAGAGTAAAATTAACTCTACTTTTGCAAGAAGACTATTAACACCAAAACATTTAACACTTTTGAATTTGCTGTGTATAAGCCTCTAGTAGATGAGGCCCTAGCGCTCTGAATTGTCGCTATCACACTAGGTGGCAAACCCTTAGCAATCAAGTTTAACCTCTCAGCAGGTAAGCATGAAGGTGCCACAGATCTGGGCGCAGATGAACCACTTCTCCTCCTGCCTGAGAGAGGAGGTCCCTGCAGAGAGGAAGCTGCCAAGGACTCGCTGCTAGCAGGCTGATTATCTCTGCATACCACGACGTTGTGGGCCACCAAGGGGCCACTAGAATCAGAGAGAGGAAATGCCGACACACTCTAGAACTGGAGATATCATTTCCACTGGGGGAAATGCATACAGGAGCACATCTGGCCATTGGTGCGCTAGCGCTTCCAAGCCCAATGATGCATCGTGGTCGATTATGGAGAAGAACAGGGAGCAGTGAGTATTTACCCTGGAAGAAAAAAGATCTATTTGCACCTTGCCAAATAGATCCCAACTCTCAGCCACTATTAAATGGTGTAGCTCAGGTGGCAGAGCAGGTCAGCCACTAATCAGAAGGTTGGTGGTTTGATCCCAGGCTGGCTCCTGGCTGCATGCCAAATATCCTTGGGCATGATATTAACCCCATGTTTGCCTACTGGTGGTGGTCAGAGGGCCCGGTGGCGCCTGTGTCCAGCAGTCTCGCCTCTGTCAGTGCCATTGTCCCATGATGCTGTTAGCTCGAAGACAAAGTCTGGGAACATGGGAAGGCAGTTTTTGGCCGTTGCGGGCTCCGGTGGGAGGAAAAAAGCCGCAAACCGCAATGGCTTCTTAGCTGGCGGAGGAGAGGGCCAGTCCACCTGAAACTTCTCAGCAGCACGGCGAAACAGGGAGAAAAGAGAGGTATCATCGTGGCCGACTGGCGCAGCAGCGGCGACACATTGGGCCGACAATGAGCTCTCCTGCTCATCCTCCAGCAAACCATGGATGTCCAGGCCGATGTCCAGCACGGCATCATCTTCCTGGGGAGCGCTGGCGGGCTTCAACCCAAGCTGAAGCCCGTCAGCGCTCCTGCATGGTTCCGGCTCGTCATCAGCTAACCCGTCAACATATTCCATGTGGTCAGCCCAGGTAATTGCAGGGACATCAACCGGATAATCCTCGTCTTCAGACCTGGACAAAGCTGGGGCTCTGGACTCGGAAAGCTGAGGGTCATGCCATGCGACAGCCGAGCACCCCAGCACTTTTTCCACAAATGTCACCTGTCTTTCCAGGGTCAAGTGTCGGAGCTGGCGACAAAACGCACAGTCTTTGGGCTCTGTCAGCGCTCTCCTAGCGTGGATGATCCCCAGGCAGTCAGGGCAGGCATCGTGCTGGTCGCTGTCGTGCAAAGAAACCACATCCCTGAGGACAGGGGCGAACAGAAGATTTCTGCTTTGATTGCTTCGGTTTGGAGTCCATTCCAAAACGCAAAGCAAAACGCTTTCGTGTGTTGGTGGATTATTTGTTTCTTAATGTGTGTATGCAAATTCACCTGTGCAGGGGCTCGGCTGTGATTGGTGGACCTAAGGAACGGCCTGATGTAACTGGTTCCTGCAGTGGACGTGAACTATAAAAGGGCGACTGAAGAGCTGTGGTGTGGGGGGTGTGGCAGACTTCCCGTGCACTTGCCTCAGGTCCAGACAGAGCAGCCGTAGCAATAGCTATTTGGTTAAAAGGTCGGGCATGTGTGTGAAGTTATGACCCAGCTTGAAATGACCGTAACAAGAGCGGGAAAACTGCACAGGAAAACTTGAAATTAGCACTCCGCGGGCAGCCTACACACCAACTGCGCGATGGAGGCTAACACCAACAGGGGCAGTTAAGCTAAGTTCAAGTCGGCAGACAACGGAGCTAACTAGCAGCAGCTAGCTAGCTAGCCTAACTCAGCAGAAGTGTTCTCAGAAAGGTGAAGAACGTAAGAACTGAGGGATGACTGTGATGACAGTAGTTGTATGTGCAGGCGGGGCCATGCCCGTGTCATCACATCTTTAAGTCATCTGCCTTAAAGGCGTGAATAAAGGTTTCTTCAGCCAGGACACGCGAGGGCATGATATCCCATACTTATGTGTTATACTGAGTGAATCGACCTAAAGGGAACAAGGATATTTGGCATGTGTTACCGGCACCAGACCTAGGGAAATCTGGACCGGCAGCAAGCGGCACACAGGCTAGAGAGCATTGCGTTGCCAAGTATGAACAAACTGTGGATTAGTAGAGAGGACACCGAAGTAAGCGTCTTGCTCATTTATTTCTGCAACATATACAAAATACAAATCACACCAGACCATGCATTCTTCCCATAAAACAGATTTCATCAACAAAAATAAAGTTACAAAAAGCATTCTCTCAAAATCAAAATAAATACAAACTAATTAAAAATAACTTTACATACTCACAACTTAAACAAAACACTCACGTCTAAAGCATAACAACATACCAAAATAACCCATCTCACCTGCACACAACCTTTCCCCACATTCGCGCCATATACGCTATTACTTTTGAACATGGCGTCCCCCGAACGCAACACAATATGGCGGCACACGACTGCAAATGTTGTTTCACCAACGAAAAGCTTTCCCCTTAACACATGTACTCAGTACTGCTTGGCTAATACTAAAACAAACACTACAACACATTTTCTGAAGTCGCAGAATGCCACTGTCATAGCATATACTTATAGTGCTACGTAGCATTATAGCATTATGCCGATGATACACTAATACTCATTACAACAAAATACCACAAAACAACATCATCACAATCATCCCAAAATATGGCCAAATAGTTGTTACTCAACTTACATGACATTTAGAACCAGTTCAGTAACATAAAAGTTTGTTTGTCAGTACCTGTGGATTAATAGCGGGCACAGAAGTTAGCGTCTTGGTCAGGCCGGAACTCATTTATTTCTGAGCTGCACATGCGCAGAGCTTATTGCTAGAGTCTCTCTGGTAGTTCCACCACAGTGCAAGAGCACCATCTAGAATAGAATAGAATAGAATTAGAATTCAACTTTATTGTCATTGCACATGCACAGGTACAGGGCAACGAAATGCAGTTTGCATCCATCCAGAAGTGCTTTAGTGATATAGATATATTACAATATATATTAGCAATAGTATAGATATCTACTGGCATAATGAAATATAACTTCACATAACAATGTGTTGCGAAATCAGTTTTACCCCGGTTCTTTTTATTCCTCGAGCATCCAGAGATGGCACCTGACTCAGTAGTCATTTTCACAAAACTTTATTCATCTTTACTCATCTTCATTTACTCATCTTTTACTCATCTTCATGTAAGCATGCACTTCTAGAAGGGAAGACGAGGCCGGTGTCCCTCTGCAAAAATCTTCACCCTTTTGTCTGTGAAACACAGTTTTATAGACGGGACCCCATCATAAAACCCCCACGGTGTGCTGCAAACTCTGTCTGTGTCTATGCGCACGAGCACATGAATGTCTACATGTGCGCGTTCCCTCGTGTCTATGTGAGTGCTCGTGTGTATGTGTGTGCACATGAGTGAGTGTGCGTGTGGATGTGTGTGCATGACAGTTAAAACACTGTGGGTGTAGGTAACTCCCTAGAGGTCATAAAACCCCTCTTCCTTCCAAACCACAGTTATAAATGTTGAGACCCCCACCCCAAAACATCCTCTGGGGAATTTCCACTCAGTGGGGGAGAGGTCTCCTACAATCTACTCCTAAGTTCACAACACAGTGAGGCCTTTATTATATTAAGGGCAGTGTCTATGTCTCTACAATAGTTCCACATTCTATGATAACACATTTCTAAACTCTAAAATAAGCTAAACATTCTACAAATGTCAAAATAAGTCACAACAATAAACAAAAAATAAGGGGGTATTTGGTTTTCTTACAAAAATAAACATGTAGCCTTTTCAAACCTGCTACACATGTATACTGAAGCAGCCAGGGATTGAACTACCAACCTTCCAGTTAGTAGGTAGAGCCACAGCCACCCAAACCTTACTAGGAGAGTATTGACTTGAATGGAGTGTACTAACCCTGTGAATGACAGCGTTAACCATGACACTATGAAGCCACTATATGCAGATTACAGATCAAACATAATATCTAGGCAAAATAAATATTACAACACATTACTAAAAACAGACCCTTAAAGTTTAAACACAAGTTGTTTATGTGATATTGTGATGTCTATATATGTGTGATGATCATATTCAATCTGACAAGCAGTTTATATCCTTGAATCAGCTGTTTTTTTCCTTCTTTTCAGTCTCTCTACTCTCATTGTATTAATAGCAGAATTGTAGGCTGTTATTTGTCTCTAACTGGATATTTTTCTGTGAACAGTTCCCAGTAAGCCCACTGTGACCCTGCAGCCATCCTGGACTCAGATATACAGCGGTGAGACAGTCACTGTCAGATGTGAGATTCAGGGAGGTGAAGGAGCTCAGTGGACGTATGAATGGAGAGCAGCCAAGTTAAACACACCTCCAACATCCAATGAATACAGAATCATCAGAGCTACTGAGTCTGACAGTGGAGGATACAGCTGCCGGGGCAGAAGGGACTATTTCTTCTCAGAGTGGAGTGATATCATCACACTGACTGTATCATGTAAGTTGGAGAAGCTTAAAATGAAGTCATTTGTTGAAAATTATTATAGTGTTATTAGTAAAAAAATTGTAGTATTATTTGTTACAAAATTGTGTATTATTTGTATTATGCCGTAGTTAATTCAATATTTAATATTTGTGTACTGTATTTAGTAATCAATCCATAACGTTTTCAGGTTTTGGTTAAAAAGTGTGGACACATGAGCAACATGTGCTACATGGGTTTTTGTGAAATAATGAAAAGATTGTTATCCACATCTAATTATTCAGGTGTCACTGAAATCACACTTGTTTAGCTTAATGTGCATCGACTCATATATCAACTAAAATAAATAAATCTTATTCATTTATGTGTATATTTACATTCATTAGTGCCAGCTTTTTACAGTTTTGTCAGTTCAGAAATGTTTCCACAGTCGTCTTGGCTCATTATATGGTTTAACAATTTACAAGAGAAAATATCAATTTATTTATATTAATCTCACTCAGTCTCATTTACTTTTATGTTATTTTTCTAAACTGAACTGCAGCTAAACCAAAGCCCACACTGAGCGCTGACAACACAACTCTTCCAGTAGGGGGCAGTGTGACCCTAACCTGCTCTGTGAACCCATCATCATCATCATCTGGATGGATATACTTCTGGTACAGAGATAATATCCTACTGAATTTCTCCTCGTTTGATGGACAACTCAGTGTCTCACAGGAAGGACTCTACAGTTGCAAAGCAAAAAGAGGAAACCCAGCTTACTACACAGAGGCAAGCCAAGAAGTTCAAATTAACAAAACCAGTGAGTTTGGATTCAGCAATCATAAATAATTTCATGATCTGTATTCATATGATTGCAAAACTCAAAATAGTGATGGTTACTTTAAATAGTTTTTTATTTAAATGTTTGAATGAATAGGGCCAGCCAGTGCTGTTGTAACAGTGCAACCCGACTGGCCCACATTATACAGTGGAGAAATGATCACTCTCAGCTGTGAGATCCAAGGAGGAGACACTGAGTGGGAGTATGAATGGAGAACTACAAGCTCACATAAACCATCAAACCAAAGTGAACTCAGAGTAGATTCTGCTTCTCCATCTAACAATGGTCACTACAAGTGTAGAGGCAGAAGCAAAATTGCACAAGATCATTTAACAGAGTGGAGTGTTCCTTTAAATTTGATAGTATCGCACAGTAAGTAAAATCATAATCCATTCACCCAGTCATTTTTGATTAATTATGTGATGAGATAATAGTTCAAATTTATGGCGCTAACATGCTAAAAATGTAGCGTACAGGCATTGTATTTATGGATTGGCATGTATTTGATCATCACTCCAAGAATTTCCTAACAGATAAACCCCGTCCTGTCCTCACTGTGTCTCCATCATGGCTGAGTCCTGGAGCCTCAGTAACTCTGAACTGTGAGGTTGAACATCCGTCTGCAGGATGGAGCTTCTACTGGTATAAAGCTGTTCCTGATCTATCAGAGAAATCCTCCAGTTATGAGCTGCTACCTGATGGCAGTGGGACTGCACAGGACTCCTACATCATTCA
>NW_024583964.1:0-12658 GCF_018398535.1 Haplochromis burtoni
AAGAGAGAGATTTTTGGAACTGAAATTGGTCTGTAGTAAAACGTAGTTCTATTAATCTGCGCTTGAACCGGAACCGGATGTAAGTTCCAAAAAACTGAATTGTAGAACTGAAACTGAATGGTGAGAAGTGAAACTGAAATTATTCGAGAGCTGAATTTTTAAAGGATAAAATGCAGTTTCAAAGCAAATCAATTCATTTTCAAAATATAAAATTCAATTTCAATTTAGTGATGATCATTTTCAAACCATAAATTCAATTTCAAATTAGACTAATTCAAATTCAGTTTTCAAAAGCATTTATTCAAGTTACAATTCAGATTCAATCTGAGCAATTCAAATTCAAATTGAACTTATTCAAATTCAGTTTCTGATGGCACAGATTTCTGCCCATACATAAGCCTCCATCCATAAAACATAGCGGCTAAAACCATCTATGCAGCCACTGATAGCAATACCATATGGTTTCAACTTGTCATAGCCATCCATGTGCCAGAGAGCATTTGGCCCTCTGCAGCTGTACTGTCGTCTTCTCAACCGTCGAGCTCGTCTCAGTTCCACACCTTGAGGGTCAAGCAATTTGATTATGCATCTTACAGTATCTTGTGACACCACAAATCCATGTTGAATTGCACGTAGATGTAGCCAACGATAACCTTGCATCTGTCCATTTGTCATGATCTCTTGTTGGACAAAGGCTAGCACTTCCTCCAAGTTTGATTGATTCTTCCTTCTAAAAAGCCCAAGTCTTTTACAAATTCTCTTTAGAGTTCGAACACTTATAATTGTCTGATGACTATGTGCTAAAATTGAAAGTATTTCTTTGTTACTGAAAGAAAGTCTGAAATACAGTCTTTAACCCATATGGAAAAGAAATAGTAAAAACTTATATGTGATTACTCATGAAAGTGGCCACTTTCTCATTACTTTCATACATTGTTTTAGTAAGTATCCAAAACATACAAGTTTCATTATATAATTTTTCAAGGGATCTTATATCTGTTTTCACTCTTATATGCTTTTCATACAAGTTTCACACAAGACAGATACAAACTTTATAAGATTTATATATATCTTTTCCATATGGGAGTCATCAAATCTGACATGTCAGCCACTGTTTCTCTCATTTGAGAGGTGAACTTTTTGCAGAAGTCCTAGTTTTCTTTTTGACAGTGGTTGCTTGCTTTTGCAGAAATTGAAGACGGCAATTCGGTCTCCGTAGAGGGAGTACAGAAGTCTGGTGAGGAACTTTGTCGCATGGAGTCACACAAACCACCTGCAACTCAACACCTCAAAGACTAAGGAACTGGTTGTGGACTTCGGGAGGTCCAGAGAAGGTCCACTGCCGGTTCAGATAGAGGGGGAGGAGGTGGAGGTGGTCAACAAGTACAAGTACCTCGGGCTGTGGGTGGACAATAAACTGGACTGGTCATGCAACACAGAGCACCTGTATAAAAAAGCCCAAAGCCGACTGTACTTCCTCAGGAGGCTGAGGTCTTTTAACATCTGCAGGAAGCTCCTGAGGATGTTTTACCAGTCAGTGGTTGCTGGAGTACTTTTCTATGCTGTGGTGTGCTGGGGGAGCAGCACAGCAAAGAAGGACTCATCCAGGCTGGAGAAACTGATCAGGAAGGCTGGCTCTGTGGTCGGCATGAAGCTGGACACTCTGGTGACAGTGGCAGAGAAAAGGACACTAAAGAAACTGCTGGACATTATGAACAATGCTGGGCATCCTCTGCACACGGCCATAAACAACCAGAAGAGTCTGTTCAGTGACAGGTTGCTTCTCCCCAAGACAAGAACTAACAGACTTAAAAACTCCTTTGTCCCACACGCCATCAGACTGTTTAACTCCTCTCTGGAGGGGAGAGGGAGGGGAAACAGGAGGACAAAGGAGGGGGGAACAACTAAGCTGTAGTGCCTCTTCACCTCACTGTGCAATACCTTTTGTAAATAGTCAACAGTGCAATAGACCTCAATACTTGAAATGTGCAATTCACTTGTATTTTTATTTTTATTCCTATTTATTCTATTTATCCCCTTCGTATATTTTATTTATATTGTCTCTGTATTTTATATGTGTGTGTGTGTGTGTGTATATATATATAACATTCTGTAACTGTAACTTCTGTCGGTGCTGTTCTTTTGGAAACCGAATTTTCCAGAGGAACCCACCCGAGGGATTAATAAAGTTCTATCTTATCTTATCTTATGACTTCACAGTCAATCTGCACACAGGAAGAAAGAAAAGACAGTCATTTTCTGCAACATTTACACTGCAAAGCAATATTACAGTTAAGCCTCTTAGGTCAGCGCTAATGCCAGTAGGAGAGTACTGACTGCAGTTATCAGAAAAGCTATCTATTTTATGCAGGGTGAAACACCTGAGAGTTTCACCAGTTTCACCCATCATGGCCAATTTGTACATGGAAGAAGTGGAAAAGAGGGCTTTGCTCTCCTATCCTGGAACACCACCAAGGCATGGGTTCAGATATGTGGATGACACCTGGGTGAAAATCAAATCTCAGGACGTACCACATTTCACGGTCATGTCAGGAGTATCGGAGCAGTTGAGACGCATTTTTTCTAAACACCAGGTCTCTGTGGCTTTTAAACACCAAAAGACGCTGCGCCAAAAACTGGTCCACCCCAAGGATCGGGTCCCCCGACACAAACAGAGTAACATAGTGTACGCTGTTAAGTGCCAGGAGGATTGCCAGGATTTATACATCGGGGAAACCAAACAACCTCTGGCGAAGCGGATGGCACAACACAGAAGAGCCACCTCGTCAGGCCAGGACTCTGCAGTCTATTTACACCTACAGGCCAGTGGACACTCTTTCAATGATGAGGATGTACACATCCTGGACAGGGAGGAACGCTGGTTTGAGGGTGGAGTCAAGGAGGCCATTTACGTGAAAAGGGAAAGACCATCTCTGAATCGAGGAGGGGGCCTAAGGGTACATCTGTCACCATCTTACAATGCTGTGATTGCAGCCATTCCCCAACTCTCTGTGAATGGGACTCATGGACATTGATCAGTGGTTGTTGATCAATGGTCATGAGAATTTGCATAATTAAGATTAAGGAACTGACCTCCCAGCCCATTGTTCCTTCAGTGGGCTGGTTTCAGTCATTATGCAAATGTCCTGTTTATAAGACTGAAACCTGCAGCTGAGACTGAAGACGTCACCTGATGATGACGAAACGCTTCTCCCACAAAACGCTACGTCCAGATGAACAGAATCAACTTTATGGAGATTTACTTCCCTGGATGATTGAGAATGCATCAAGATGGATTGTTTAGTTCAGTGTGAGAATATTTTTCATCTTTGATGCCATCTTTGAGATCATTCCTGGACCTGCTGACCTGGAGGAGTCTGAATATCAACACTGAGTCTCAGCTGTTCTGTCACATCTGTCACTGATCCTGCTGGACGCTCAATGAGGGAGTGGTGCTTGGTTGGTGAATGTGGAGCTTTGATGGCACATGTAAGTGCTGTAAACCATGAAGAATGTGTTTCCTGACATCATGTGAGAAACAGCTCTGTTAGTCTGCAAACTGTCCCTCTGTGCTCCCACAGCAGGTGAAACTCACCTCACAGTCGCCACAGACTGATCACAGTCAGGTGTGTGAGACCAGCAGACTGAAACAGCTGAGACACTGCACTGAGATGAAAGTGTGGCAGGACTCCAAACAGATGCAGAACATCTGCTTTACCCAGGTCAGACTGTGGATTGAGAGAAATCATCTGTTCCAACATGAACTTCAACTCACATTAATTAAGGATGGTCCTACTCTGTATCTGTTTAAGTATAGGAGCCCTTTGTTAGGGGGACCGCTGGACTCCTGGCACCGGCTTTTTAAGGAGGTGTTCCTTTTGCTCATTTTAATGTAACAATACCTTCTAATTCTAATTTATCAGACTTAACCAAAATATAGAGCAGGGCGATATGGCCAAAAATATTTATCACGATATATATTTGAAAATTTGCGATAACGATATAACTGACGATATAATTGATGCGAGACAAAATACAACTCCACAACATTACTAGCGCAAAAAGACAACCTTCCATTTATTTTCACTTAAACAAGAAGCTGGTTTTTATGTACATTAAAGCTTTATAAAAATGTAACAGTGCAAATGCAAATTCCTTGCTGAAAGTTTAACCAAAAGGCATTTCCAGTAGAAATGGGCTGACATATCCTGAGCATAACCATGTATAATATCCACTGAAGTTAAAAAGAGGTGCTTTGCAACATTAAACTGCAGTGTGCAGTACGTATTTTTCGGACCATAAGGTGCACGGGATTATAAGGCACATTAAGCGAAACAAAGCAGTCAGATAAATCAAACTTTATTAAACTCATTCTTCTTGCTTCCTCCACTTCTGTACCATTGATTCATTAATGTTGAATTCTCTGGCAGCTGCTCTATTCCCATGTTGTTGCAGTATATTAATGACTAACCTCGTATTGTGGATGGATTATCTCAGTTGTTCTCCTGACTGAAGTTTGGTCCGTTTACAGCATCCTGCCATGCGATTGCATTTGTCTCTAACTATCAGGAACTTTAACGTTAACTTTTATAAGTGGAAAAGTGTTAGTGTTCGTCCTCCAGCTTCACTGTTTATGTTATGCTAACATAGCTGTGTCGCTAGCGATCACGTAGCACATCATTATATACCAGCTAGCCCAACTTCAGTAACCCTACAAACGTCACTGCTGTTTAGTTTCCTGTCTTCATTTATGTTGAAAGTGATAGCAGAGCTGTACGTTTGATTTTTTTCAGAAATCTCTCAGTCAAAACATGCAATATCATGCTTAGGTAACTAGCGAAACTAGCGAGCTAACTTCCGCTAGCTTCCTGCTAACTTCTAACTCCGTTAAATGTAATAACATTTTGTTTTCATGGATGCCTGGAAGTTAAACTTCATAGTTACACCTGGTAAAGCAGCAATGCTGATCGTTTTATTAAAGATGAAAGAATTTAGACAGTTTTTAACTCTCTGCAGTGTTCGTTTGACCTGAAGAGGGGGGTTTAGGACCCAGATTACTCCCAGATTTAAGAGCATCTTAGTCCGACAAATACGACAATAACGACGGCCGCTTGCATGTTCTGCAAAAAAAATGTGCTTTGTCGTGTATCTGACGGACAAACACCAAACCAGTTCCACATCACTGAAGTTGCACCATTTTTACAAACCAATTCTGGTTCATCTGTTTCACTCAACAATCGGCCATGTGCGTATGAAAACAAAGGCACTGCGCATGCGCGTTTTACTTACATTCTATCGCGATATTTCATTTTCCTATCATTGTCTAACATTATACCGGTATTACCGTGAACGGTATAATATGGCCCAGCCCTACCAAAATATATGCTTTCCTTCCTTTGGTCCTTCTTTAAGTTCAGTTAAAAGCTAAATTAATTTGAGCCCTTTTGCCTGGAATCAATACTGTCATGTGTGTTTATGGACTCTATGTCTGTAAGCGTGTGCAATCCTTCAATAACTCATATCATCCTCACAGTAGATTGGCTGTCTGTCACCAGACAGAGAGACAGAAGCCACTCTCATATATGCAATAACCGAACTGAAACTATGTATATGTCATCTACTAAATAACCTCTACTAAAAGCTTAATAAAAGAATATAAAAGTATAACAGACAATTTGAACACCCTAGTTATTCACATAGCCTCGTCTAACCAGCTCCTCAGAATGCTTTCGGTTTCACTTCTGCAAACTCTCTGCAACCCTGCAGTTTCCTGTCACTCTGACTCTGTACAGGATGTACTCAAAATCAACAAAATCAGCACATACACACTTAAGATTATAACAAGCATTCAAAACATTTAAGATCATAGATTCAACTCAACAATTTAAAGTGGTTATAACTGCACCTGTAATAAAGGCTAATTGGGTACCAAAATGTTTAAACATCTGAATGCAATATCAATACTGTAAATTATATTGTTAATGCAATGGTAATGATGATTATTATTAACAATAGCAGCAAAATATCTCTCCACTCTCAACAGGCAAGAGGGCAATAACAAGCCAAAGAACTGGAAGGGACCTAAAAAAGACACAGGAATGAAGCAACCATGTTATCGTTGTGGTGGAAAGCATTCAGCACGTGAGTGCAAATTTAAGAGTGAAAAGTGTCATGTTTGTGCAAAAATAGGACACATTGCACGTGCTTGCAGGAATAAAAAATTCAGTCAGCAAACTCAGTATTTGGAAACTGAGGATGAATGCTCAAGTAGGAATGATGAAGCTGAACTTTTTGGAGTTTATTCAATGTACTCCATCACCTCCAGTGAGAAGGGATACACAGTGGATGTTGCGCTTGGGAGCAAGAACACCACCATGCTGCTGGATACAGGATCAGCAGTGTCGGTAGTATCAGACAAGTATTATCAGATGCATCTCACTCATTTCCCTATAAAACCAGCCAGTGGGCTAAAGCTCAAGTCCTACTCAGGCCAACACATTGCTGTGCGTGGATATATTATGTTACCAGT
The DNA here is from genome assembly GCF_018398535.1 of Haplochromis burtoni. Taxonomy (NCBI): domain Eukaryota; kingdom Metazoa; phylum Chordata; class Actinopteri; order Cichliformes; family Cichlidae; genus Haplochromis; species Haplochromis burtoni. Next base: position 6,530 of record NW_024583964.1, read on the forward strand.
ACAGTATGGGACTCAAAACATCACCCTACCACTGATCGTTGTTCAGGGAGACAGACCAGCTCTGATTGGACGAAACTGGTTAAAGAAACTACAGCTGAACTGGAAACAGATTTTCACAGTACACAAGGTACTGGTGCAGAAAGAAGCAAAGCCAGGAGTACTAGAAGTGATTCAGCGCCATCAGGCAGTGTTTTCGGATGACCAAGGCTGCATAAAGGGATTTAAAGCTAGAATCCACACTAAACCAAACACCACACCAATTTTCTGTAAAGCTCGCCCAGTTCCTTATGCACTAAAAGAAGCTGTGGAAAAGGAGCTGGACAGATTGGAAAAGGTGAAGGTTATTTCAAAGGTTGAGAAAAGTGAGTGGGCATCCCCTATTGTTACTGTGCCAAAGGCAGACAAAACAATTAGGATATGTGGTGACTACAAAGTCAGTGTCAACCAGTGTGTTGAAGAGGAAAGATATCCACTTCCAAATACTGAAGATTTGTTTGCCACTTTAGCTGGAGGAACATCCTTCAGTAAACTTGACCTTTCTCATGCCTATCAGCAGCTACAGTTAGATGAAGAATCAGAGAAGTATCTGGTCATCAACACACACAAAGGTCTCTATAAGTACAATCGCCTCAGCTATGGTGTTTCCAGTGCTCCGGCTCTTTTCCAGTCTGTGACTGGAAAAGAGCCGGAGCACTGGAAACACCACAACACAACAACACGGATTTGATCCATCTGTGATGGATCAAATCCTTCAGGGGATGGAGCATGTGACCTGCTTTTTGGATGACATCCTCATCACTGCTTCATCTGAAAGGGATCATTTGAAGAGGTTGGAGGAAGTACTCACACGTCTGGAGAAGCATGGTGTCAGAGTGAAGCTTTCCAAGTGCCACTTTCTTCAGAGCAGTGTGGAGTACCTGGGACATCGTATTGACAGGGATGGTCTGCATCCTTTAGAGGAAAAGGTAGCAGCCATAGCAAATGCACCAGAACCAACAAACGTCACTGAACTGAAGTCCTTTCTTGGTCTTCTAAATTACTACAGTCGATTTTTGGAAAATCCATCCACCATTCTTCAGCCTTTGCATAACCTGTTGAGAAAAGATGCTAAATGGATTTGGACATGTCGGGGAAGTGGGAGGAGCAGTGGGAGGAGCGGTGGGAGGAGCGGTGGGAGAAGCAAATTCAAATTCAAATTTTATTTGTCACGTACACAGTCAACTTGTGGGGATAGGTTAATTGGATAATCCAAATTACCACTAGGTGTGAATGTGCGAGTGAATGTGAGTGCGAATGGTTGTCTGTCCCTGTGTGTTGGCCCTGCGACAGACTGGCGACCTGTCCAGGGTGTACCCCGCCTCTCGCCCTATGACAGCTGGGATAGGCTCCAGCGCCCCCCGCGACCCTGAAAAGGATAAGCGGAAGCGAATGGATGGATGGACGTACACAGTCATACACAATACGATATGCAGTGAAATGCTTAGACAACTGCTCGTGACCTAAAGAAAAAAAGGAAAAGGCTATGAATAAGATAGGAAATAAATATGAAAAATTAAAAAGGGTAAATTTAACTAGGAAGGAATAAAATATAAATTAAGGTTAAAAATGAAATAACTGTACAACACAAATTAGAATGAAGGGTAAATTTAACTGGGAAGAATAAGATAAAATATATAAATTAAAGTTGAAAATAAAATAACTGTACAACAAAATACACAATACACAATATAGAACTATATAAGAATGTATGAAGAAATATAAATAAATATATACACAATAACAGCAGCTGTACAAGTATTAACTGGAAATGAAGAATATAGTGACCAGTGTTGTGCAATCCACATTATGTCTTGTGCAGTGCAAATATGCTTAAAGTGATTTAAGTGATGAAGTGAAAACAATGTCCAGAATGTCCAGTGTGTGTGTAAGAACTGTATGTGTGGGTCAGTACTGTGTGGTGGTGTGATTGAGAGACCGTATCGCCTGCGGGAAGAAGCTCCTCCTCAGTCTCTCTGTGTTGGTCTTCAGGGAGCGGAATCGCTTTCCTGACCTCAGCAGAGAGAACAGTCTGTTGTTGGGATGGCTGAGGTCCTTCACGATCTTCCTGGCCTTGGTCCAGCACCGCCTGCTGTAGATTGAGTGCAGGTCAGGGAGCTCGGAGCGGATGGTGCGCTCAGCTGACCGCACAACCCTCTGTAGAGCTCGTCTGTCCTGCATGGTGCTGTTCCCGAACCAGGTTAAGATGTTTCCCGTCAGGATGCTCTCTATGGTGCACGAGTAAAAGTTCCTGAGCACCTTGGAGGGCAGTTGGAAGTCTCTCAAGCGTCTGAGGTGGTAGAGACGCTGACGGGCCTTTTTCACCACGGTGTTGATGTGACAGGACCATGACAGGTCCTGCGTGATGTGAACTCCGAGGTATTTGAAGCTGTCCACTCTCTCCACTGGGCACTCGTTGATGACGGGGGTCTGGTAGTTCCTCTCCTGCTTAGTGCTGAAGTCCACTATCAGCTCCTTTGTCTTACTGACGTTTAGAAGGAGGTTGTTCCTCTGGCACCAGTTCTCCAGATTCCTAATCTCCTTCAGGTAGGCCGTCTCGTTGTTATCAGAGATCAGGCCCACCACGACGGTGTCGTCAGCAAACTTGATGATGGTGGTGGAGCTGGTAGTGGCCACACAGTCATATGTGTACAGAGAGTACAGCAGGGGGCTCCAGTGCTGAGAGTGGTGGAGGCTGAGACATGTCCGCCCATCCTTACTGCCTGTGGTCTGCCAGTTAGGAAGTTGGAGATCCACTGACACATAGATGAGCTGAGTCCCAGATGCTCCAGCTTGGTGGTGAGTGTGGAGGGAATTATGGTGTTAAATGCAGAGCTGTAGTCTATGAAGAGCATTTTAACATAATTCCCCCTTCTAGTGTCCAAGTGAGTGAGTGATGTGTGGAGGAGATGAGAGATGGCATCGTCTGTGGAACGATTTGGAGTGGGTCCAGTGTGTCTGGTAGTGAAGAAATGATGAAGTCTCTGACCAGGCGTTCAAAACACTTCATCACTACTGAGGTGAGGGCTACAGGGCGATAGTCATTGAGAGAAGCAGGGTGGGGTTTCTTCGGGACAGGAACAATGATGGACTCTTTGAAGCATGTGGGGATCACCGACTGAGATAAAGAGATGTTGAATATCTCAGTGAACACAGGAGCTAGCTGGTATGCGCAGTCTCTGAGGATACGACCTGGGATGCCGTCTGGTCCTGCTGCTTTCCTGGTGTTCACTCTTTTGAAGGCTCTCCTTACTTCATGCTCGGAGATGACGAGCACGTTTCCGGTGCTGGCAGTATCTTCCTGTCTGCAGCACTAGCATTGTTGGAGTCCTTAGCTGCAGCCTCGAAGCGAGCATAGAAAGTGTTCAGCTCATCTGCCAGAGTCACGGCCGCGTTCGTCATACCGGTTGTTGGTGCTTTATAGTCCGTTATTGTCCTTAGTCCCCGCCACAGGCTCCTAGAGTCACTCTGTTGGAGTTGTGACTCTAGTTTCCTCCCGTAGCGCTGCTTCGCCTCTTTCACCGCCCTCCGCACGTTATATGACGCGGCTTTGTACGGGTCCATGTCCCCCGTCGTGAGTCCCGTGTTGTAGGCAGCGGTGCGGGATCTCAGAGCGTCGCGGATGGTTTTATCCACCCACGGCTTCTGGTTGGGAAACGTTGTGATAGTCTTTGTCTCCACGGTATCATCCGCTTCCCTTTGTTCTCCCTCGAGATCTCACTCGGCCAGCTCGGATCCGGAGTTAAAAACTTCGAATTGTGAGTACATTGTATACCAATAGAAACAAGAGTGTCACTGTCATACCTAATGTACCCAATGGTGATGATTTTGCCGATTTAGAAACGCTGAAAACTAACTTAAAAAACAAAGACAAAGAAAAAGTGGTCGGAGCAGTCGTGACGGCAGCCGACCTCACCGGCGCCATCTTAATCACCTTGGGGGAACGGTTTGGCCTATCCAAGTACACTGTTGTAGAAGCAGTGGGAGGAGCGGTGGGAGCAGCGGTGGGAGAAGCAGTGGGAGGAGCAGTGGAGGATGGTGGGAGCAGCAGTGAGAGAAGTGGTGGGAGAAGCAGTGGGAGGAGCAGTGGGAGCAGCAGTGGGAGGAGCAGTGGGAGCAGCAGTGGAAGCAGTGGGAGGAGCGCTGGAAGGAGTGGTGGGAGCAGCGGTGGGAGCAGCAGTGGGAGAAGCAGTGGGAGGAGCAGTGGGTGAAGCGGTGGAGCAGCAGTGGGAGGAGCAGTGGGAGTGGGAAGGAGCAGTGGTGGAGCGCTGGAAGGAGAGGTGGGAGCAGCAGTGGGAGGAGCAGTGGGAGAGCGGTGGGAGAGCAGTGGGAGGAGCAGTGGGAGAAGCAGTCGGAGTAGTGGTGGTTTGTAATGAACTGTCTGGGGAGGGAAGGTAACAAAGCCTGGTGGTGTCCCTGTAACTGTGTCGCTGATCCATTTCTGGTACTGGGAGACAGGAGTGTAGGTTGAAGGAATTTCAGAGCATCCAGGCACAATGAGAAGTCCACTCTGGAGCCAGACGGATCCACTCTGAGTCATCAGTGGTGTCCCAAGACTAAGCTGTGGAAAGACAGTGATGAAAGTTATCAGGACAGATGTGTAACTGTTAGAGGTCGACCTTTGTCACCCACTAAAGTTTGAACTTTGTTGGTAGTTTTGTTACAAACTGCTGAAATAAATTAAGTAATAAATAAATTGATCGTCCCAGTATAACACAGTCAGTAACACTTCATGGATATCAGTCTGTCCACTTAGGAAACATGAACCACTGTGAATCCACTTCAGCTGCTTTGGTGCAATGAAAGTGACGATTCCACAGACAGAAAGTTTCAGACAGCTCGTTTAAAGGAATCAGTTTCATCAAATAAATTAGAGGCTTTAGAAAAAACAACCTTTGATAAACATGAATATTAATATTTATGGTCAATTACAGAAAAACAAGTAAACCAAAGTGTGACTAAAGGTGAGATTATCTCAGTGACTGTCAACAACAGATTACACAATAAATAAAACTTGTGCTCACCAAATATGACTCTCTAGTACAGATGATGCTGTCTGTGAGCCCTGGATATCTGGCTTTGCACACATTGTTTCCCACTATTGGTACGTTTGCCTCCTGCAGGTTATTGCTGATTTCTAGTTGGAGAGTATTTAGACATCAGGCTTTTCTAAAGACTCCAACACAATGCTGTAAAATACAATAAATATTTTATGATTTACCATCAAAGCCGATGGCCCAGCTGCTGGTCTCACTGTTGAAAGTGCTGTTTTGTGAGGCTAAGCAGATCGGCCGAATGTAGTCTGTGAAATTCACAGGAGCCGACAGCTTCAGAAGACAAATGTCGTTCTCACAAGTCGACGAGTTGAATCCAGGATGGCAGGTGATGTTTACCACAGTGCGATTCACTTCATTTGGGTTTGGACCTGAGCGCCTGTTGCGGCCCAGATAGACCACCATGCTAATGGAGGCCGACGGGTAAAATCTGTTTTCCAAAGGTTGCATGAAAGTATCAGACAGTTCAGTGCAGGTTAAACTGGTTAGTTTACAACACTGTGGTGAAGGTTACAGAGGTGCTCTATGTTGGACTGGTGCAGAGCGTGGTCAGAGTGCATCAAGGTTAGCAGACATCAAAGCTTTACAGGGTGTGTATCAGCCACAGAGCTCAAGTAACATCTGTTTACATGTTGTTGAACTGAGCAGTGACTGTGACGTGAGGTCAGCTGCACACAAACAAAACAAACGACTTTTTCTCACTGAGTCTTTTTCCCACTTTGCATTGCTGCACCTGATCTTAGTTTCAGTGTTCATTAATGACCTCACAGAGGTAGTTGTATTTAATAGCAGCAGGTTTTGCCATTTAAAGTTTTCATGCTAAGCTAACCATCTTATGACATCAATGGACAGAATGAGGTCAATATTTTCATTTGACAGCACAACTATGACAAATGAACTCTTCTAAAACACCATGAAATCTATGGAAGTACTTTATAGTCTTGGATGAGATGAAATCAATGTGGCATCTGGTTTGATTGTTGTGGAGACAACTCTGTACTTTGCAGTTCAGCTTGTTGTTTCTAAATGGCCTGTATTT
>NW_024583964.1:14197-32940 GCF_018398535.1 Haplochromis burtoni
AACAGCCCTTTTGAATGTCTCCCTAATTCTGAGGTCTCAAGGTTGGCAAGTACCTTGTGTCACTTCACTTTTTTTGCCACATGTATCGCAAACCATGTCTCAGCTGTTTGTGGAGGTAAAATACGTCCGCACACGACTCCAATTACGCTCAGCCATTGTCGTGAGTGTGCACACCAGCGGCTGTGAGACATTTATACAGCCGTATTTCGCACATAACTATGAAAGGTGGAAGAGGAAGTAGTTCCTTTGAATGTAGACAATCCGAATGATATAGTTCCTTTCCACTGTGTTCTTGTTAATGATAAACTACAAATTTACCCTAAAATACTAAAATATCGATATAAATGACTGGTATTGGAGGAATCGATATTTCAGGATCGATCCGCACATCACTACTTGGCACATATGCAGCCGTCAACACCCACTGGTCGTTGATCAGAGACCCTCCAAAAACTAAATTGGGGTACACAAACCCTTCAAAAAAATGTTTATATCAGCGAACCAGGGCCAACTTCCTGGTGCTGCATCATGAGCTCCTGTGATGCTGCTGCTGTTCACAGCCCTGCTGCCACATGCTGAGAAAAGAAAAGACCGCACAGTTTAACAGCGAGTGCACAGATCAGCATATTAAAACCACTCAGAGACAGAGATAACACTGATCAGTGCATCCTGTGCGCTGGCATTCAAGTGGATGCTATTTTAAGAAGGATCTGAAGACTCTGGTGCACATGTGATCCACAGATCTTCCTCCTCTGTGTCAGAAAAGTGGAAGATTTTACTGACAAAATCATTTCACAGAAGAAAGAAAAACCAAACGTCAGCGCACTGTGTCACTGAAACAAATGTGGAGATCACTGTGCACATGTTGTCATTACTGTACAGCTGACAGAAGGAAGACAAGGTTCACATGTCTTTGGATGCTTACCGGGCTGATCCAAATGACAACCTGAAAATGAGAAAACACAGACAAATCTGTTAAACCGCTTCACAGAAAATATGTGAAAGTAAGCAGTGATGTTTTTTCCAACTTGAAGAACTGATCAGAAACTAAACAGAACATTTTTAGAGGGAGCCAGTTAATCTTTAGGTTTCCATGTGTTTAAAACAGCTAACAAGAAAACGTTTGCCTTATGAGCATGGGGAGGCCCAGCCTGGGGAACCTTACTGGAAACAGCCAGAAACTAGTTTGTGCTGTTTCCTTTGATACCGTTTCAGTTAGACGATCACGCTGAGGATGACTTCCTCTTTCTAAATGAATCGAACAGAGCTCTGCTGCACAGTCACATGCCAAGTGTCCTCTGATGGTGGGCAGGTCCTCCTAGAGATATAATTTAATGCACTTAATGTTGTAAATGATCAGACTGTGAACCAAACACATTAACCCCTAATTTCTTAAGCAGTCACTAAAGTAATTAACTCTTTACCCTTTAGTTCTGGTTATTGTGACGTCTTACTGGTTGACTGAAACAGGTCAGTGCAGGCGATGAAGGCAGTGAGTCGTCTAACTTGAGAACTGATCACATACTAAACAGAACATTTTAATGCTGTCTGTTGTCAATAACCTACCAGTTCATCTTTGAGTCACATTTCTTTGTTTTAAAGAAAGAAAACAACATCTTTGCAGAGACAAACTCAGAGTCACCTCTGTTGTTGCTTTCGGTGTCAAACGTTTAGCTCTGTGTGATCAAATAATTCACAAATGTTCTCACAGTGTACTCACTACACTAACAAACATGACAACACGACATGTCTACACTGTGTCAAAGACAGAACTGTTGAAATCAAATAAAAACGTGTGGATTACTGTGAACATGAAGCAGTGCAGTGACTGTGGCTGATGTGCTCTGTTTACATTCTAATATTAAATATGATGCTGAATGATATCAGTACTAAACAGACTCTCTCCTTGTATCCAGGAGTAACATTTGGTTTAGAATAGTCGACATCTGTACCTCTAGTTCATTGCACACTTCTTCCACCCCTGATATAATCTCGATGAGAAAATATGAGAAAAATCTTTTTTCTCACCTTTGCAGAAGAAAATGATCAGCACAGTGACGCAGCACACAAACTGTTGCAGAGCCATGGTTAACTGCAGCTGTTTCAGATCATCTTAGACTTTAATTATCTGAAATTTATGTTGAGCTCCGCCTGTTAACACTCATCAGGGCCCTACCAAAGAATCAGGTCAGACTCGTTGGTCCATGTGCTTCTTTGACTGCAGTTATGCACGATGCACGGAAATTTGAAGCAGGTTCAATTTTTAATTCAATTCAATTTTATTTATACAGCAAAATCACAGCAACTGTCACCTCAAGGTGCTTTATGTTGTAAAGTAAACCCTGCAGTGGCAGGTGAAAGCAAATTGTAAATGGACTGTATTTATATAGCGCTTTACTAGTCCCTAAGGACCCCAAAGCACTTTACACTATAAATAATTAATTAAATGTTAAATGTGTCAATAATTAATTACTTACATGTGTCATAACTATTTATTTAATTAATTAATTCCAATTTTAATTAATTATTGACACATTTAATTAATTATTTAATGGTGTATTTAATTAATTCATTATGGCAGTCCTGGCGTTCCATAAGAATGATCCTGCAAACTATAGACCAATCTTCAAACTCCCGTTCTTATCTAAAGTACTAGAGAAAATTGTGTTTTGCTGTGTGTCATGCTGTAGGCATTAAGGGTTCTGCCCTTAACGGGTTTAAATCCTATGTCTCGGATCATTTTCTATCACAATGGGATGTTACTCACCCCATCCAAAACTGAGATTGTAGTGTTTGATAGGCATATCCCTCGGGACTAGTTAGCCATTCCATTTGTCCCCCTTGCTAGCTTCTTCTCTGACACTGTAAGCAATCTAGGTGTTTTCCTGGACAGTTCATTTAAGCTTGTTAAACAAGTGTCCTCAGTAGTCAAATCTGGCTTTTTCAATTGCACAATCTCTAAAGCCAAACATTTTACACAGCACAGTGACCTTGAAAAACTTATCCATGCTTTTGTGACTTCCAGATTAGAATACTGCAATTCCCTTTACTTTGGCCAATACGTCCATCTCCATAGACTTTAGCTTGCTCAAAATGCTGCAGCTCGTCTCCTAACTGGAACTGGAAAATTTGCTTCCATTACTCCAGTTCTTGTTGACTTTGGCTACCCATCAAATATCGTATTGATTTTAAAATCTTGTTGCTTACTTTTAAAATTATAAATAACATTGCGCCTAGCTATCTTGTTAATCTTCTTAGCTTGTATACTCCTCATCGAGCCTTAACCCTCTGGGGTCAACGGACGCGCCGGCGTGTCAAAATCACAAGACCAATTTAAGACGACACAGCTACAAGATGCAGCGACTCAGAGTCTCCATTTCAACCTGGATCAAAAGTGCGGAATTCAAACTATATACCAGTTTTTGAATTGTGTTGATGGGCCACGTAAATGTTTCATTCTGAAGAAAACAGTTGTGTTTACAGCGAGAAGAACGGTAAAAAAGGTGCTTTCTACAGACAGCGCTAGCAAACACTCTCCGCTTGTGAGTGAAAAAAAAACCTTTTGCTCCAAAAAAGCCACCAGAGGCAGATTCCAGTGTAAACGCTGTCCCCACATGGAAAACTGGACTGACACACCTCCTGTTGTCAGACCTGCAGGGTTTAGGACTGTGCTGTTCTCCTCTGTATTATATTGGACACAAACTATTTTTTTGGACTGGCACAAATAATTTGTGTGCCTTCTTATTTGATGCAGCACACCTGATTGTTCAGTAAATAGTTTTAAATTGTTATATAAAAAACGCCTGAGGGCTTGGCTGCATTTTTACGTAAATAGTACCATTGTTGTTCGCAAAACCTGTGAATAATTTTTAGAAATGTACAATTTCTATTTGCATTTCAAGTTATGAAAATGATTCGTTAAACATGTTTTTTTTTAACTTTTTGTCTGGATTTAGATCAATTGTGCTAATATAGTATGCCAAAATGAAAAAAATAACTCAAATTTCAGATATATGAGGTTATGCTGAAAATAATGATACCAAACAAGGCAAGATAAGCGGTTTTCATCTATTTGAACCTTTTTACATTTTAACCTTCTTACTACATTTTGACTTTTTACTGCATTATTGCTGATTTTTCTAGATATTATTTTTATATTTATGAATTAACTCTATCTGTTACCCGTGGCCTGACATCTATTTTATTTAGACTATACTCCTGGTTTAATTAGTGCTTCCCATCTGTTAGTATTAGTAGCTGTCACGGTTCTGGGTCGGTTCGACTCAGCATTTTGGAGTTGTTATGTCTTGGCTTTGAATAATGGATTATTCCTGTATACTGGTGGTGGTGGTGGTGGTGGTGATGATTATGATGATGATAGATTATTATTAGAGTTCCATGTTTCTGTTTATGTGTGTTTCAGGATTTTTGTCTCATGTTTAGCATTTAGGTTCCATGTGGGGAGATTGTGGCTCAAGAGTTGGGAGTTCGCCTTGTAATCGGAAGGTTGCCGGTTTGAGCCCCGGCTCCAACAGTCTCGGTTGTTGTGTTCTTGGGCAAGACACTTCACCCGTTGCCTACTGGTGGTCAGAGGGCCTGGTGGCGCCAGTGTCCGGCAGCCTCGCCTCTGTCAGTGCGCCCCAGGGTGGCTGTGGGTACAATGTAACTGCCATCACCAGTGTGTGAATGTGTGCGTGAATGGGTGGATGACTGGATGTGTAAAGCGCTTTGGGGTCCTTAGGGACTACTAAAGCACTATATAAATACAGGCCATTTACCATTTACCAAGTGTTATATTCAGTCTGTCTCTCAGTGTCAAGGCTGCGTCTTTGTGTAGTGAGGTCTTGTTTCCTGTTATCTGCGTCTCTTGTGAATGTGTTCAATTTTACCTCTTGTCTCGTCTCGTTAATTGCTCCCAGCTGTGTCCACCACCTGTGTGTAATCTCCCTGTGTTTCTCTGTGTGTATTTAATGTTTAAATTAGTTGAAATAAGGGTTTTCAAATGTCAAGCAATATTTAAAAAATAAAGTGAAAAGCACCTAAGTAAAACTCTTTGTGACTGAAACCAGTTCACTTTGTTCATTAGAAAAATTGAATCATTTATTTTTAATATAGGGTGTTTACTAACAAATTTCTGTATATGAAATATTAGACATCGATTAAATATGAAGCACAAACCTGTTTTAAGTCAGCTTGAAAAAAGATTTAAAATGACATGCAATATACTAAGATTAAGATTAAAACTCATTTTAGTTAAAGGTTCAGTAAAGCATACTGCAGAAAGCACTTTCTGACTGTGATCAGATCATTTTGTGCATTAGAATAAAGAAAGAGCTTATTCCTATTCCACTGTTCAGGCCAGTCTGTAACATCATCAATGATTTGGTAACTTCCTCAACAACAAACTAGAAGAGATAGACTCTAATTCTCTGGGAAACACTGTAAGAGTGGAGTGACATTGTCCACCGGTGGGGAATGTTTGTGTTTTTATTCTGTTCTTATGTTGTGGAGATATTAATTTAAATAATTAAATATGTAAATACTTACGTTATTATATATATTCCCTGTGCAGGTACCTCTTTAACTCTAAATCAATTTTTTGGGTCTCTCTTTTTTCTTTTTTCTTGTTATTTTTTCTTGTAAGAATTTTAATGTAAAAATCTACATGCTGCTAACAGAGAAATGCCAAACTGCATTTCATTGTTCTTGTAACAGTGACAATAAAGATTTATTCTATTCTATTTTGTGTAAATTTCAGTGTTTCAGTAAGAATGGTTGTTAATTTATTAACACATCTATTACACTGCTAAGACAAGCATTTTTTACAGCTGTAGGCTGTAGATGTAAATTAGGCGCCCATGTAAAACTAGCATATTACACATTTTCATTTAGTTTAGTTTAGTTAGTGATGGTTTTCAGAATTTGTGATGAATTCACATTCATTTAAATTAGAGAAACGAACACCTGATTTTGTCATGGTGTAACAGAGGATTAGAATACTAGCCCTGAAAATCGAAATGTAAAGCAACCTCTAGCAGATATATGTTTCATCACACTTGAAATAAATAATCATTTATCAGTTTTTCAGTGTCAAAGACTGTATGCCTTGCTCATCACTAAAATCACTTTTCCCTATAGTATACTGGCCTCACTGGAGCCATGCCTAAATATCTTAAATGTCACAATGAGCTTGATAGATTTCAGAAACCAGGGGTAGCAAAAAGTGTAGATTAATGGGTTCAGACAAGAGTTAAAATAGAACAGCAAGAGCTCAAAAGGTACAGATCTAATATCAAAGAAACTATTCTGGCCTACCATTGAGGAACAGAAAAATGGGAAAAGACATATCAGAAAGGCAATAACAAGTACACCGAGAGTCCTGGCAGCTTTCAGCTCAGATTTCTTAGCATGCACCGTCTCTGACCCCTGGAGTCTGAGAGCAGTGATATGAGAGCGCATTGCCCGAGCCTGAGACACAGCCACCACAAATACTCTTAGATACAGAACTATGATGACAATGACAGGGCCGACAAAGGTCAAAACAAAGTCAAAAATTCCCACAAAGTAATCAATGACAACTACACAATCACCAGAACAAGAATTATACCTCCCTGGCTGCTTGAAATTATCCTTCATGATAAGACTGTTATACAGAATTGAACAAGCCCAGCAAGTACAAATAGAGACTGAGACTCTTTTCATAGTAATTTTGGTGGGATAATGCAGAGGGTCACAAATGGCTACATAGCGGTCAGCTGATATGAGTACCATAGTTCCTACTGAAGCAGAAGTAACAATGTAATCTAAACTGCTATACAGAGCACACATGTGGTCACCAAGAAACCAGCAGCCATCTAGGAGGCTAATCTGACAAGCCATGATGAGGCCCACGAAGAAATCTGAGACGGCCAGAGAGAGGAGGAGGAGGTTGGTTGGGGTGTGCAGCTGCCTGGATTAAAATAGGAGCATCAAAGGTTGTTCTACAGCAGTAATTGCAACTCCACTGTAACATATAGAACAAAGCAACACATTTTCTAATTAAATTCACAAAAAACATTATTTTTCTATAACTTGTTAAGTATTCAAATATGTCAGTACTTGAAGTGAGCAATGGAGATGATCACAAGCAGGTTCAGAATTGTAGTAAGCACAGAGATGGAAGAGAGTGGAGTGTAAATAAACACAGCCTCAATTTGTGAATGCTTTTGCCGCACACAAGAGGAGTTGAATAGTTGTGGAAAGCAGAGTTCAGTTTCTTCCATTGTTAGAGAAAGACAGCTGTTCAGCACAAACAGCTTTGTGACTGAGCCCCTTTTTTGTATCACCACCCTTCCTCCCACATTTGCCTTCTGACGCAACTCATTCTCTGATATTTTTTCCCTCTGCGAATAAGTCAAAATGTGATGTTAATAATATAAAGTTCAAGAAAACCAATTCAATACAAGTAAACTTCTTTTAAATGTTAAATTAATCATTTTAATGTGTTTTTTTAATAGTAACCTATTATGTTAAACCTTTAGGGAGTTAAAGTTTAAATTGCTGTAAACCGTTTAAACGTTTTTAAAAAGCACCCAGTAGCTGTTTTTTAAAGTCACCTAATATTTTTATTAGTATTAATTTAATACTCAAAAGAGTGGACACACATAGACACTTTTCTAGTGTAGTTTAACACTGTTCATTTTGCAGTCTACTTTTAAGTGAAAAATCTAATGGACAATAATTTCTTTAAATATGGAAGTGTCATGGTCCGGGTGAGCATCCAGTGTTTTTCAACTGTTTTCCAAGGTTCTTCAGTACCTTCCCTTGGTTCAGGTTTAGAGTTTTATTGTCATATACAGATAAACAATGTAGCAACAATTACCTGTAATGAAATTCTTAGGCTCGTGTTCCTCCGCTTTACATGAACATATAGAAAGCATACAGGTATATTAAGAAAACAAAATAACAACAATAATAATGAAATACTAAAGTATTAAATATTAAATCACGTCTCAACACCCATCTATTCAGAATTGCATACACCTGATTCTGTCTTAGTCCATTTTTACCTTGCTCAGCTTTCATACTTTTATGCTTGTGTTGTTTCATATTTCCCTTATGTTGAAATTTCATTTTGCCATGTTTTATTATATTGTATTGTTGCTACTGTTCTGTACTATTGTAAGGTGACTTCAAGGGTATTAAAGGTGCCTACAAATAAAATGTATTATTATTAGTATTATTAGTATTATTATTGTTACGTCCCCACGAAGAAGGTCTAGGGGTGTGAGTGTGAGGACCAGTAACAAATGGGTCTAGAACAGAATAAAAGGAAAACAGAGAGGTGTTTAGCAAATATTTTTTATTATAGATAATCTTAACATAAAGAGCCGGTGTGAGATTATAATATTATTTTATGCCATGTTATACCCCTAATTAAAGATTGTGAATTATTATGTAGTATTAGTTTGCATTATTCTCCTGAATTAGACGAAGGTGGTAACTATTGCATTAGTTAAACTGATTTGCATTACATTAGACTACTGATTTATTGTGAATGAATGATATTGTTTTATGATGCATTATACTGCTGAGTTATAAGAAATACTGTTTTGATCTGTGTGTAATGCTCTGAATCAGGTATGTAATATTAAATGAATGTTGTTTAATCAACTGCCACTACTTAAAACTTAGCAAAAGATATAACTGAATAAAAGATCACAAAGAATAGCATGATATCAGTGTTATGTAAGCGCGTGCAGCCTTCCATGCCCAAAGTCACTCCAGTCCATAGATCAGCCAAACATCGCGTTGACTGTAGCTTTTAACCCTTATTAACTTGAGCACAACTCTATAATGAGCAACAAACTGCAATATGTATAAAAATGATCATGGTTACACCTGCAATGAAAGATCATATTATTATCCCGACACCTGTAAATAGAAGATTAACCTGAGGTTATAACAATCACCGTAATACAAATGTTAATGTAATGTCAAAAGCTTCAATAAATGATTAACGCAATGCTTGTTATATGATTCTGATGTAACAATAATGCTGATGCTAAAATAACAGTAAAACACTCCCGTTTATAAACTTCACACATAAACGTTTATAAATGCCTCTTTCAATTTTATTTCCCCCTGCTGTTCCCTTACTGACCACAGCAGGGGAATCTATGTTTTGATTCAGCCATGAATGCAGCTCACCTGATTCATCACTGAGCTCCACCGTCACTGGCGTCTGACAGGGTGGCGCTGCATACTCTTCCTTTAATGTCACTATTTTCAATCTGTTAATTAGAGTGCTTAAACATGAAGTAGACTACGTCCACAACAAGTCAATACAGCTGTAAATGTGGCCAATTATCAATCTATTACCAATCAATAACAAAAAATAGCTTTTATTTTATGCATGCTTTTAGTCAACCACTCACCCAGAGGATCTCCAATCCCAGAAAATTCCTTCTCCTCATTTAATGAGTCTGTCCTCCTTCCATGCCCTGGTAACTGGTCCATCCAGAGCCAGATCATCTCGAAATATACATACAACAAGCCAAACCACACCTTGGTCACACCAACCCTTTTCCGCCCTGAAGATGTTCAACATGGCGTCGGACATCTTAGTCTGGACTGTCAAAGGTGACTTTAACGCTGACTCAAGCCCAGCAGAGGATGTACTTCCTGAGGCAGCTGAAGAAATTCAACCTGCCAACACGGACGATGATGCAGTTCTACACTGCAATCATCGAGTCCATCCTCACCTCCTCCATCACCGTGTGGTACGCTGGAGCCACTATCAGGGACAAACAGAGACTGCAGCGTGTTGTGCGCTCTGCTGAGAAGGTGATTGGCTGCAGACTCCCATCTCTGCAGGACCTGTACACCTCCAGGACATTGCGGCGTGCAGCTCGGATCTCAGCTGACCCTTCTCACCCTGGACACAGTCTGTTTGACCTGCTCCCCTCAGGCAGGAGGCTCCGGTCCATTCGCACCAGAACCTCTCGCCATAAGAACAGTTTCTTCCCCTCTGCTGTTGGACACATGAACAATAACCATATGACTGTCCCCGCCACTAACACATGACCCTACGCTGTGTCACTGCATCATTCCATGTTTGGCACTGATCACCACCTGCACGCATATCTTTCTACGTAGCACTCTTAATTCTTATTCTCATGTATATATCTCATGTATATCTCATGCACATATCTTTCTACGTAGCACTTTAATTCTTATTCTACTTTTATTTTTTCATGTCTATTTAAGTGCTATTTATGACACTATGTTTGCACTGAAGCACCGCAGCAATTTCCTAATGTTGTAAACCTGCTCAACATTTGGCAATAAACCCCTTTCTGATTCTGATTCTGATTCTGACTGTTCCGACAATCCATTTTATAACATTTCCTGGTCAGATTAGCCAATCTCTGCACCAGGGTTTTAATAGTTTTGCAATTTTCATTAGTTTTTATTTTTATTTAGTTTCGACTTCAGATTTTCAATTTTATATCAGTTGTAATTAGTTTTTACCAATTGTTTGCTAGTTTAGTCTAGTTTTTATTTTTGAAAATCCTTAGTTTCAGTTTAGTTTTGATTAGTTTCAGTTATAGTTTTAGTTGTGTCTGCAATAATTAAGTGTAACAAAATCCCAGTTTCCATCATATCAGTCATGCTCTTCTGCTTATCCTTGGGTATTGAGACTATTAACTCTTGCAGCACCAGGTGTTCGTAATTTTGGTTCAAGTGAATTGATAAACTTTTTGAAGGCAATTGACTCACACAGTTATGTAGATATCCCCGTCCTGTTGTCTCGGGATGCATCACGCTGCCTTGCCTGGGGTTAGCTTCTGTTTTCTGGGGATGAGGGTTGAGTGTGCTCCCTTACCTTCTCAAGGTAAGCTAGGTTAGCCTTCTTGTGTGAGCTTTTCAAGTGCACTTTAAGGTTTGTGGGATTTTTTCCCTTTAGAAATGTCCCTCATAATTTGTCTCTTTCCACTACAAGACACTTGCTTTATCCAAAACACAGTCATATTCAAAGTAATCCCAAATTGGACTCTGGCGCTTTCTCCCGACTTTTCCTGACATGATTCTGCGCGTGGACGGAGCAGCAACACAGACGACTCGACTAACGTACTGGCCACCTGCTGGCATAATGAGACAGCAAGCAAAAATCTGGAAACTAAACTTCATTTTCACCCTTGACTATCCGGTTGTTCAGTGATGACGCGACGAATCCTACTTCCGGGTCTAAAGTAGTCTGCGTTTAATATGGCTTTTGTGTTGTTAACATGTTTAATGTTTTGTATTTTCTTCTATTTGATCTCAAAAAGCTCCTAAAACAGTCAGTGATCACTGTTGACCTCCCTCGGCTTTTATTACCGCTAATCATTTATTTAAGCTCAGTTTTTAAAACCTTAGGATGTAACTACAGCCCAGCCCATGCAGCAGTATATGAATGACTAACCTCGTATTGTGGATGGATTATCTCAGTTGTTCTCCTGGCTGAAGTTTGGTCCTTTTACAGCATCCTGCCATGCGATTACATTTGTTCCTGACCACCGAGAACACTCACGTTAACTTTTATCGAGTGGAAAAAAAGTTAGCTTGTTTATATTATGCTAACATAGCTGTGTCGCTAGCGGTCACGTAGCACATCATTATATACCAGCTAGCCCAACTTCAGTAACCCTACAAACGTCACTGCTGTTTAGTTTTCTGTCTTCATTTATGCTGGAAGTGATAGCAGAGCTGTACGTTTTAATTTGTTTCCAAAACCCCGCAGTCAGGACATGCTATATTGTATTTAGATAGAAGCTAGCGAGCTAACTCCCTGCTAACTTCTAACTCCGTTAAATGTCATAAATTCCGTTTTCATGGATGCCTGGATGTTAAACTCAATTGTTACACCTGGTAGAGCAGAACGCTGATCATTTTATTAAAGATGAAAGACTTTAGACAGTTTTTCAACTCTCAGTAATGCCATAGTGATCGTTTGATATATGGACCTGCAGCGGAGTTTAGACCCAGACACGGCTAGTGACGTCAGACTGAACAATCGGATTGTAGGACACGCACACATCAATGAAACTAAACACATTTTTGCTATAAATTCAGTTACTTTTAGTTAGTTTTGTGAACACTCATTACAGTTTTAGTTAGTTTTCCTTTTTTGTTTTTATTATATTTCCGTTAATGAAAATGTTTTTTCACTTCTATTTTTCGTTATTTCGTTAGTTTTCGTTAATGATAATAACCTTGCTCTGCACACTGGAATAAACATAATCAACATGATCAACATTTTACGGCGTGTTATTTCACCATCTTATCGATTCAAATGCTCCATCCTTATGTGGTTTGCGACATTATGTTTATCCACTCTGTCTCTAAATGTTTGAAGAATTTTCAAGTTTGGGGTCAAATTTTGAGAATTTGACCATAAGTGAAAGTTATGGTGTTATCACCCCCTTCGGGGCTTACCTTTCCCAGTTTTGATGATATTCCTCCCTATTCTTTGCAAGTACCCCCTTTTGGTGGCGAGAAACTGTTGGTGTGGTCAAGTGGGTGCTGTAAAAACAAAAGCTCAGGACAGAACAGTTATCAGTCATGTACTTCATACAAAATTAGCATATATTGAATTTCATATTGATCCTCTGAGTGTAATGGTACATTTTAATTTGAATTTATCAAAGCTAAACACAATAATTTTTCTTTATTTTGCTCTTGTTCTTGTGCAGCACCACCTCTCAGCACATGCCCCTGTCGGTTCTATCCTACTTTTAAATTGCTGACTATTTCAAGAAAGCACCTAAAAGACGGGGACCAGTGTTTATTATTACATATCTCCATTTTGAATGTGACAAGCCTATCATTCCCCTGTTATTCATAGACCTCAATAGAGGGTTTTTTGGCTTTTTTTTTCCTCTATAAAAGTTAATTGACTCTTTACAGTGGCCTGCTATGGTTAATAATAACATGTTCAGTCATGAGTGAAATCAAACCTTTTCTTCACTTTAGCATTTAACATTCCCAACAATATAATGTGATACATTAATCGAAACACAGCTACTAAAACACAATTTTCTTAATGCAAACATCAGTAACTCAAAATTAGCAACCAAAGGGTTAAGTCTGCAGTTCACACTCATGTGAAGCTACAGCCTCCCCCTTTAGTCTCTGTCATCCTTCTGTTCTTGCAAAAACAAAACAAAGCAAGACAAAACCTCCACCCTTCTTTTACAGGCTGGGTGAATTGTTTGTGGACATTACTAATCCTAAAGTCGGCACCGTTTTTGTCTCAGTATCAAGTCAGTTAAAACTTTTAGTCGTCAGTCCATCACAGTCCAGTCACATGCATACATCCACACACATTCATACCAGATATTGCTGATAATGGAGTCTCACGCGCAACCTATTCGAGCCTCCCTCACCAGCAAGATGACGTCATCATTTTAAAGGAAAACAGTTCCTTGTTTTTGGACTGGATTGACTCGCTGCAATCCTTTTAGGCTCAGGACTTCTCAAGTTTGCTGACGACACCGTCGTGGTGGGCCTGATCTCTGATAACAACGAGACGGCCTACCTGAAGGAGATTGGGAATCTGGAGTACGTGACAAATAATAAAATTTGAATTTGAATTTGAATTTGAAGCAAAACCCAAACATCAACCAAAATTTCACCAGAAAGTTTTTCTCCCTCCCGGGACAATATTGTGTAGGAATACAGGTATCGTAACTCCTTTTTGCACTGACAAAAATGTTGGATTTACTTAATTAACCTAGCTCTAATAACTGCATGACTTTTCACTGTGGCAGGAAACCAGAATACCCAGAGAGAAACCACTGCAAACTAGCCAGACTGTGGACCTGCACCCAGGAGCTTCTTACTGTCAAGCAACAGCACTAACCAGCATGCCAACAATGTAGGAAATACAGGAAAGCTATGATTTCCTGTATTTGAGGCAGAATTCTTTTGTTCTTGCCCTTGACAGGTTAATCCACAATAAATAGCAATAGCATGCATGTGGTGTGTGTGTCGTTGTCTGCCTCTTATAACTCCAGTGATTTTCCTGTAGTTTGAAATCTTATGCGGTGTTGTGAATTCCGTGAGTTCAGCAACTAACCACTCTTATTAGATTGTATCGTGTCATCTCAATGAGAACAAATTGAGTTGTTGGATTTCGTACAGATCTTTAAAGCCTGAGGCAATTGTGTTAAATACACGCGAGATGCTTACGTAAATCCAAGGGCTGGCCCTTTTTTTTCAGTGTGTTCCTCCTTCAATTAAATCTCACTCACAACAATGTGGCGCTCCGAAATAAGGCTCACACCGTTAATTCATCATTTTCACTCTGTACCACTGCTCCTTATCAGGCTGTGTGAAGCACAGTAAACAATTCAGTGGAGGCCTTAAGAAAAGGTGCCCGATCAGTGTAACACTTAGATAAACAGACATCACGCACAGACATTGTTTTCATAACCAAACTGCCTTAGACCCATCCCCTAAATCTACACAAGTGCCCTCTGGGTGACATGAAATGCATTTAACCAATAAACAATCAATGGCTTCTTGTTGTTGTAACAGATTCTGTATTTGGATGTTTGTGTGCAGCATTTGTTAGTAAAGCATTCTTCATTGCATCAGCGTGTGTGTGTGTATCACTCTTCATTGCACAAGCGTGTGCATGTGTGTGTGTGTGTGTCATTTCTCAGTGAATTGACTCAGCGCGTGTGTGTGTGTGTCAGTTCTCACTCAATCAACGAGTGCATATGTGTTCATATGTGTGTTTCTCTTCATTCTGAGTCAGTGCATGTAGATGTGTGTGTTTGTGTGTTTGTGTTCATCACTTTCCTGTTCTGGTGTTCTGGGTAAACCACGGCCTGAAGCGTGCCCTGGGGTCCTGCCCTCCTCCTTTTCAGTCTGTTTGCATCCGTTGGTGCTGCTGCTCAAAGTTCTGTCCATACTGGTTCTGGCCCCAATTGAGGCAGTGCTTTTCTCCAGTGTCCTGCATCTTCTCCTTGTCCAGCTCCTCCTTAACTTGACCCTTTTGCTTCTGTAGCTCCTTCAGGGCTTGCTCCTGCTGTTGGAGCTTTTTCGTCAGGTTTGGCGACCTCCTGCTCCAGCAAGCTCCGGCCTGATTTCAAGTCCTGTGTCTGGGACTCCAAGCCTGACTGATGGGTTCGATTATCAGCCAGCTCCTCCTGAGCCATGCTCAGTTTCTGCTCTGATGCCTTGAGCTCTTACTGAGGGCAGAAACCTCAGAGTCTTTTCCGTACACGTCAGATTGAAGTCCATTGATGTTTCCCTTGCTTTGCTCCACGGCCTTCTGCGGCTCTGCTGTTCGGCTCTTCTCAGAGGTCAGCTCCTGGCCGAGCCCCGACACCTGTGCCTTCAGCTTATTTTCTCCTGGTGCTTTTGTCCATTCTGAGGTGCCTCCTGACCTCAGTTACTCCTCCTGTCTCTGGCACGCCCTTTTTGCTGCCCGATCATCCGTGTTGGTCCGTCACTGTCCTGCACAGTTTTAATGCAGAGTTGTTAAGGTCAGCATTCTTTTGCTCGGCCTCACTTTTCATCCGGGCTTAATGGGCGTCTCGTCACAGCTCTGTCAGCTGAAGCTGTCTGGAAATCTCCCCCGTGTAGTGAAACGGGCCTTGGATTTAACGCTCTCCGTCTCCGCTGCATGAGATCGTTTTCCTGCAGCAGTGTTGACATTTTCAGGTTGTTGTTGTGGGTCCAGCTGCTGTAGCATTTGGTCAGGGTCA
The DNA here is from genome assembly GCF_018398535.1 of Haplochromis burtoni. Taxonomy (NCBI): domain Eukaryota; kingdom Metazoa; phylum Chordata; class Actinopteri; order Cichliformes; family Cichlidae; genus Haplochromis; species Haplochromis burtoni. The sequence continues at coordinate 29,938 of NW_024583964.1, forward strand.
CATCAAAGATGGTAGAGGAGAGAGCAAAGATGGTAGAGGGGAGAGCAGGAGTCCAGGTCAGCCTCGGCTTTCCGGGCCGACAAAGCAGCCTGTAATCAAGCATAAAGAGAAAAAACAAAACAAAAACAAAACAAAAAAGACGAACAGGAAAATGATGTTGTGTTGGCTGTGTTATTCAGAGAGGGGAGAAACAACGGGCCAGGCCCTGTGTCAGCCTTCTCTCCCCCTTTTTTTGTTTTTTCTCACTATATAATCAACTCATAACCCACCAAGTTGACAGGACAACACAGGTACATGTTAAAATTCTTAAGATCATGTTTAAAAGCCCAAAAAAGGAATTTTCTTTCATTCAGTAATCACTTGTATTAATCAATCAGCAGAAAACATGTCACAATTTGAATCTTTTAACCACTAAATTTGTCGTGTCATCACTGGTTGGTCAGACCAGTGTCTTTTTTTTTGAAGTTAAGTTGTTGTCCTGCAACCCAGAGAGTTTATTTGTTAGTAGTGGATAAACTTTATCATTTAACAACAGGTGTATGTTAAGTTTCGCTGCTTTAACCTTGCTGGAAAATCTTCACGTGTTCATGAATGTAAGCTGTTTCTTCATTGCGTGTGTGTGCGTTTGTAGGTGGGTTAATTTAACTTTTTTCTCAAACAAGGCATTTCTCTAACACGTGCCTCTCTCTCACATTACTCTGCTTGTGTGTGTTTTTGTTTCACCTTTTTGTTGTGATGCTCCGGACGCCTTCCCAACCTCCACAAGTCTGTTGGCCCCAATTTTATGTGTTAAAAACTTCTCTTAATTTCTCCTCTAATTCTCTCCTAGCTGCTGTCTTTTCCACAGCTGCTGATTCTTGCTGAGTGTGGTTTCCATTACTATAATTTTGCTTCGGCCGCTGTGCTTGTGGGGGCAGTTGGTCCAGGCCCGTAGCCACCTGTATCAACACACTAAGAGATTTATTTAATATCATTTTCATCACTGTTAAATAGACCAGCAGGCAACATGCCCACCTTTACAGTGCAGACTACATGCCAGTCTCCCAACACACACCTCTTTCTACTTCTCAATAATTCTCCTCTCTCTACGTCAGTTTTAAAACCCAACATATTTCACACCACAAAACTGAAACAAATCACAGCTGTATTTATCACACAATCTTACTCTGCCGACTGAAGTGCCGGTCTAAATCATGCACGATTTGTCTCTTCTATATCAAAACCCAGCCAAACATCAAACATTCAGCGTAGTCATTCAAAACCTTATTTGTAATATTATAATCAGCAAAATCAGCGTTTTAATTACAGGCATGTATCATTGTTTGCAAATCATAATTATAAAACTCAAAAACACGCTAAACAGGAAGCAAAAGTCCTCTGTGCGCTTCACAGCAGCCACCTCATTTGCATGTTCACACACAGTCTAAAAATAATAATAATAATAATGGATTGGATTTATATAGCGCTTTACAATGCCACTATTCATTCACTCTCGCATTCACACACTGGTGGAGGCAAGCTACGGTTGTAGCCACAGCTGCCCTGGGGCAGACTGACAGAAGCGAGGCTGCCATATCGCGCCATCGGCCCCTCTGGCCAACACCAGTAGGCAAGTAGGGTAAAGTGTCTTGCCCAAGGACACAATGACCAGGACAGAGAGCCCAGGGATCGAACCGGCGACCTTCCGGTTACAGATGCGATTCCCAACCCCCTGAGCCACGGTCGCCCTAAAAAAAATAGCTCACAGCGCTGCAGCTGCACGTCATACACAGCCTCACACACAGCTCTGTTATTTTATATTACAAAGACATCTTATATTTACAACCACTGACAGGCCTGACAGATTTAGCGCCTACACAATTTTGACAAATTTAAGTTAACGGGTCCAACCGAAGAAAGTCCAACTTTTTTGTGATCAATTAACCAGTATCAGACTCTAACTGTATCTGGCCTCATCTCTAAAGTCCCTAACTCAATTTAACAGTGTCCAAAAAAGCGCAGATACCGTTACAAACGGTAAGGAGACTCTAACTCCTAGCTTATTCCAGGATGCCCTGTACCCCACAGTTAAGCCAAACTGAACTAACCCTGTTCGCCGACAGGTCAAGGTCGCGCGTCCACGGCCAGGAGGGAGCGTAACCTCCGGGCTATGCACTTCTTAGCAAACTCTAACTGCCGTCCTATAATAATTTATAACACTTTGAAACAACAGTCAGCACCCCAAAACAAGAGTCTGACTGAGGCAAGTGCAACCTAGAGGTCAATGGAGACTCTAACTCACAAAATGACCACTCAGGTCCACTCTTATAACCAATTTGGACTCTAACCAACAAAATGACCAATTCCCTATCAAACTACTTGGGACTCTAACCCAGTATTTAAACTTTTAGCAGACTCTAACTGCTTCAACTCATGAGATTTTTTCATCAAAATCAAAACAGACATCCACCAGTAATTTCAGTGAGTAGACTTTAATTTTATCATGTCCAATTTGGCACACTTTGGAAATAATTCAACAGGTAGTGCCTTACCTTTGTATAAGCCGGCTTATGCCCACTCACGTCAGACCACTGGCTTGTGCCTGTCCGTTCGACAACCTCGGACCGTCCAAACCTCCAACTTCCACCCCAATACCACAGGACGAGCCCCCAAACTGTTACGGATTCAAATATTGGGGATGGATACAAGAGGAAAAACCACAATAACAACACTGGTCCGGCCGGGTTGAGTCAAACGATGATTTTAATGATCACACGCGTGGGAGATGGACACCGTACGCAGACAGCATCAGATCTCAAAATGGTGGAGCATTGATCAAACTCTTATAGCCTCTAGTGGCCCCCACCTAATCATAAAAGCCTAAACATTCACATTCTTTCTCTCACACGGCGCCTAAGCTACGACCTTGGCTCCCTGTTTATCTGCTCCTGCTGAGATGGGGCAGAAAACTCCAGCATGTTCTGTTCTCTTCTAATCAGACAAATAAGGCGATGACTTTCTGCG
>NW_024583965.1:0-29043 GCF_018398535.1 Haplochromis burtoni
AATAAATTGCCTTATGCAATTAGAGAACTAACTATTCCTAATTTAAAAAAACATTTAAAAGCCTACTTAAAAAGTTGTTAATTATTGTAAATATTGTAAGAGGGCAATGTTGTGATTTGTTACTGATTTTTGTGTACTGTGCCTCAGTGCTATTGATATTTGTATGCTTATATTTTAACAATTGTAAAACCTCACTGTGGATTTAAGAGCCAAATTATGTGGATATTTTCACATCTAATTTTGCCTCTCTCTCTCTCTATATATATATATGTGTGTGTGTGTGTGTCTGTGTGTGTTTTTTTGTGTGTGTTTGTGTGTGTGTGTATATTTATATATGTTGTGCAGCACAAACTCACAGCCATTGAGGGAAAATACAAAATGCTGAGAGTAAGCTTGGATGAAACGGTGCGCAAAAATAAAGATCTTCTCCAAGAGAAAGAGCAGCAGCAAGAAAGATTGAATGAAGACAAACTTATTCTCCTGGACTCTGAGAAGAAAAATCAAAAACTGTAAGAATTTTGTAATGAAATGAAGTCCAAAACAAGTGAACTGGAAGGAGAAAAGGTAAAACTAGAAAAACGGTGCTCAGAGATGCAGCGGGCGATGAATCTGAGGGTGAGAAACAACGCAGAGTTCATTAGGGGGATGTTGTTGGAATTCAACAACTTGAGGTGCAAAAACACTGAAACTGAGGCGCAAAAGGAACAACAAGAGAAAATACATGAAGACCTGCAGTGTAAGCTTCAAGAAATCCAGAAAAGAAATCAGCAGTTAGAAGACATGCACAACAAAGCGCAAGAGAGAGACGCAGACAAATCTAATGCAGGAGGCAACATCCAAGGAACTGAAAGAAAAGCTTGACGAAAAACAACTGTCACCAGTTTAGTCTTATAATTTTATAATCATAAGATCACATGGATGCACCCACCATCACGTCAGCTCCACCCAGGATTTGGATGGTTGATCCCAGATGTCTAAACTCTAACTAACTAAACTCTATCTTCATTATCTCTGCTCCATGCAGCTTCACTGCTACACCTGTCTCCCCGTCATTCACACATTTGCATTCTGTCTTCCTTCTAGTGACTGTCATTCATCTTCTCTCCAGTGCACACCTCTACATCTCTAATTTCGCCTGCTCCACCAACCTAGAACCCCTTCAGATCCTCCCGTGCCACCTGTTCTTGGATCAATGACTTCCTAACCAACCGGACTCAATCGGTCCGACCCCCCACCACAGATCACTAAGGTCCCACACCCCCAGACTCACAAACAGCCTCTTCCCCCAGGCCATTTGGAACCCCCATACCCCACCCATGTCCAATCACCTTACCAATCTGAGCCATGGTCTAAGTAGCCCTGATCACTCAGGCCACTCACACACAGACTCTATACTCAGACCAAGTCTTTTGCACTACTTCCAGGTGCTTTGTTGTCCAATATCTGTCTTTTCTATTGTGTGCCTTTCTCCTGTTGTGTATATTTCCCCAGTTTGTTATCTTATTATATATATTTTGCACTGCACTGTTGGCGTGGAGCACCCTCAATTTCATTGTACATGTACAATGACAAAATGGGCTATTCTATTCTATTCTATTCTATTCTATTCTATTCTATTCTATTCTATTCTCACTACAGATCACAATGCTGTCTGCAAACATAATAGTAAATAGAAATTCCTGCCCAACATCACCTGTCTGTCCATTATAATTGCAAACAAGAAGGGGTTTAGACCTGTAGTGAAACCTGTCTGTCACTTCTCATGCACACTTACTATCTTTCTATCTACATACATGTCCTGCACCGCGCTCAAATACTTCTCTGCCACTCCTGACTTCCTAATGCAAAACCACAGTTCCTCTCTTGGTACCCAATCATTTGCTGAGTGATGACTTTCTCTAAACTTCTCCATCAACACTTTCCTCCACTGCTGGCTTGGTGCTTGCTCTCTTTCTCACTTTCCACCTTTTCTCTCTCAGTGTGTTTGTGAGGAGGGGCTTATCGCCTACAGATTCCTGTCTGGCACACTTGGTTGTCCTCATCTAATCACCTACCTGCAGTTTTTAAAGCTAGACTCTTCCACCCACTTCCTGCTACTTGTTAAATAAGTTATAATGGCAACAATGTTCATGCTTCTCAAATTTTCTACTTTTTTTGTGATTTACTTTACTTTTTGCTTACTTACCTGTCTGCTTTCTCACCAGTGGCATCCTACTCAGTAGGGTTAGGGTTAGGTTCAACAGAATTTGCATTTGTGTAGCCTTCAACCAACGCAGAGGCTGCAGAGACACACTTGTGTAGCCTTCCAAAAAACCAGCAGCAGGTCACCTGATGGTAGTGGTGCGAAGCGTAGGTTGAATGCTGTTCAGTTGAACAGTTAGACTGTACTGGAAAGGGAACCAAAATTAATCACAAAAAGGAAGAAGCACAAAGTTTAAGGACCTAAAAAGAGAAGCACAGATTACAGATACAGCAGACAATGTTTGTATTCTGTTTAACACCAGGCTTCGCTGCATGATGAAGTTCTTTGACCATTATGAGCAGTTGCCTCTAAATAACAAAGAAATTCTTAATAAAAAGTCTTGAAAAAAACCTTCATGTCCTAAAATGTACTAGTTTTAAGAAAAATATTACCTTTTTGAATTTGATGGCAGAAAAACTTATAAAAAAAAACTGTGACAGGGCACTCTGCTCAAGGCCATCTTGACCCCATCTGAAAGAAGTAAATGTATCTTCCTCTGTCCCCCCCCCCCACCTCACCCCCAGTCTACGACACCACTGCAGTTTCTTGTTCCTTTCAGCCCACGGCAGGCTCGGCTGTCATCTTTTCTCATTTGAACTCATGTTCATTTCCATTTTGATTCAAGTGAATGTTTCAGGTCTTATTCAGCTAATTCATCCAGATCTCTATCTGACAGCAGTGTCTCATTTCCCATCAACCTACCAACCAACCTAAGGCAGGTTTGAAAATCTGTGCGCACAAATCCTAGAAGGGATGATTACCTGAGATCCTGTAAAAAAAACAGGTGTATGATTGACCTGAATTTGACAATAAAATCGTTTATAGCTGCAAACTCAAAGATAAATACGCTCTTATGCAGACATAGAAATTTAAAACCTTCATTTTCTGGTGCACCTTCTGCATGATATCTGCAATTGAGTTGCCATTTTCATCTAAGCAAAATAATACGGAAGGGACACTGTGTCAGGAATGTAATTCGGTGAAGTGCATGTGTGTTGAGTTAACTAAAACTTTGTTAAAAAAGTTGTTAAATTTCACTTTTCACTGTTGCTAATATTATGAGATGCTGTAATCAGTAACCACTTATTCCAGTTCTGAAAAGTCCTTCATAAAGGGCGCCTTCAGGTGAAGTACAATTTGTTTCTAAATTAAAATAAGACTTTAAAGACCAAACTTGCAATAGAAAAACATATTAAAAGTTAATATACATAACAAGCAAACAAAGACATTTATGATTGGTATTCTATTGGAGGTCTTTGGATGGTCAGCACCCAGAAAAGAGCCAGCAGTTCTTTTAGTTACTATTTTGAGTTTCGTTTGATTAGTGCATTTCAGACCCAGAGTTTGAACCTGTGAGTTCAATGTTAACTCTGAGCTACATTTTAATAGTCTTTTTGCACAGAGTGAGAATATGCTGAAAATATTGAGCACTTTAGTGCAGATTAGTAGGAGCGAGAAGAGCTTTTTTGTGAAGCTTAAACTTTGTGGCTAGCAGGATTAGGACCAAGATGCAGGACTCAGGAGAAAAGGAATAAACTCAAAACTCAGCTTTATTGCCAGTAATTCACAGGAAACAAACTAAATCATACGCAGAGTAGAGCAGGAGTAAACAAACTGGAAACTCACAAACTTAAGAGAGGACACGACAAAGGGCAAGGGGAGACGCAGACAGTATATACACAAGGTAATGAGGCTAGGAGAAAACAGGTGGGCACAAATTAGGGGGTATGAGACAAAGGAAGTTAAATTCAATAAAAGGAATGCAAGAGAAAATAAATGAGGAGATAGCTTGCACTGAGACAAAGACTCTAACATATGAACTCCAGGCACAAATAACACATAGACATAAAAATACATGAAGAACATAACAAACAGAAGCCCGTAACTAATAAAGAACCAGAACACAAAGCCTTGACAAAACCCACAAAACTCAAGACATAGAAACCGTGACGATTTTGGTTGAACATCTATTCATCATGTTTTCTTGGTTAGGGGTAGAGAATTATTTGGTCCCCTTCTTTTTTTGTTAGAGGAATGATTAGAAGCTTTTGTTAGCGGTTCCATTTCTTGAATTGGTGTGTGCTGCTTGTCCTTTCTTATGTGGGAATAATGGGGAGTCGCAAAGTCTGTCATATATAGGTCCCAATCAGGCTGGGGACATAACGTAAGGATCGCCACATTTGAAATGTCACTTGTAGAGGCCTACATTAGATTTAAATTGATATGTTTCATTGATAAATACAGAGAACAGTGTTGGAAAGAGCTGCGATGAAGTAATACTGCTTATTTTTGATACTGCTGTCTCTATGCAACAAAGAAGGAGGGCGATGTGTGCGTGTGTGACTCTGACAGCCCATCTCACAGCTGGGATACCCAGTCCTCAGGAGTGTGGCGTTCAAGCCGTGGGGGCGCTGGTTATTTTGGGAACCACCGAGGAGGAAGTGCTTATTTTTGCCGCCATCCAAGCCCCCCACCACCAATCACAGCCCGCCTTCCCCTCACCCTTTCCCCTGCCTCCCGCCGTCTGACAGCTCCCCTTGTTAATTTGCACAACCTCAATTAGCCTTCAGCGGGGAGAATAAAGGAAGTGGTCAGACAAAATCCCTTTAAAGGGTCTATTCATTGTAGACAAGGAGAGTGCGTGGGGTGGGAGGGTGGTGGTGGTGGTGGTGGTGGTGTGTGGACGGGATAAAAATACATCTGAGACTGAACGTGTGTTTGATGTTTGCACCATGCAGCAGCGAGGCGGTTCAACCTCTAAACGGGGAACTGGTCTTTGAAATGAGACCTGTGATGTCAAACGCCACTATCATTGAAAAAAATCTATTATCTATTATATATGTATATACACTATATACACACTACCTGAAAGTATTCATTCTTCACAGAGAAAAATTATAACTCGGTGAATGAGCATTAGGTGACTTCAGGTTTACAAGCCAGGGTCCCTTGAGGATTTCACCTATTAGGGAGGGCAGGAAAGCAAGGTCAAAGTTAGATATTCATTATCAAAGTTGTAGATGTATACACTGTGCAAATTGGTGTGAGTCTCACCGTCTCATCTGCATGAAGTTTTGAATAAAGAAAAAAACAAAAAACAAACAATTTTATATATTTGGAAAGTAATCAGTTTGGGACTAAAGAAAGGATGTGGAAGGAACTTAGAACTTAACTCACTGCCAGTTCTGGTTCATACGATTTGTTGAAACATTTGTTCTTATGCAAAACAATTGCCATTAATGTGAGCAATCATAATTGTAACTATGGCTTACCTTCTGTAAAATGCAAGTTGATTGATAGAACTAGTATCCAGTACATAAAGCAGCCAAATTTCAGTCTTCCTGAGTCAGTCAAACATTGGGTTGTGCCTAAACACAAATAAACTTTCATTTTAGTCATTTAGCTGCTGCTCATCCAGATCATGTTAGTCTTCAGTGTTTGAAATGAAGGCAGATGGATTTTTTTGGGGTTCACCTCTTAACCAAGAGTCCCAGGTATTTATACCCTAATGGGGTGGTCCTGAGAGCTAATCATGTGAGTCATTAATGGTCACATGAGCCAATGTGTAGCTCATTACCATCACAGGGGCCAAGGTGTGAGTCCTTTATGAAACACTGTCCTACCCATATGAAGGTCACATGGCTCAAGGTGTTAGTGGGAACTGAATCACATGGGAAGGGATCTTAAGACCCCAATGGATAGCTGACAGCTGGTGTCCTTGGTTCAGTAATGGTCATTCACTATGGACGTACATGACCTTCTTTACTCATGAGTAGTAATTGATATCCTTTAATGGTCACAGAGCGCTTTATTAGGAACAGCATATTAGTGTCTTAATACCATGTTGTGGCAGGGCGTGGGCATGCGTGCCATGCAGAGGGAGGCAGACGCACCATGCACGCACCGCAGGCCACGCCCCGCCACACATGTATACTACAATCTTCTCATGATTAAATCACATCATTTTTGCAGTCCCCTAAAACATTAACCAGCAGTGGCAGCAGCAGCCTGGTAAACACAAACAGGTTGGGTCAGTGGATTCACTCTGCTGATAGCAGACTGTGACCTAACGTCTGCAGTATCAGACAGGAGCAAAGTTCAGAGTGGTTGAACTCTGCATTCTGTTCGGTGCAGGTAGAAAACAAAACAAACAAACAAACAAAAAAAAGGTTACAGGTGCCTTAGCTTTTCTGTCAGCTCTTTTCTGACCATTCTACTTTGACCTCTCTCATTCACACACGCATGCTCTGGAGCTCTGGTAATGAAAATCCCAGGAGGTCCTACAATCCGAGCCAAAGGTGTTGAGATCACATTTTCACCATTCTAATGTTTGATGTAAACATTAAGTGAAGCTTTTGCAGGTGTTTCTGCTTTGCACTGGTGCTGCATGATGGGCTTTAATTACACAAATACTACTAATACTACTGTACCTAATAAAGTGCTCAGTGGATACCCACATACTGTACATCTTTCTTACATCCATGCACTTCATAGCAAGACATTGCAGGTAACAGCTTATCTCCACTTTTTAACTTCTAAAGTCTTTTTTTGCCTTCCGAGTAATGCACAATCACACACACACACACACAGCACACACACACACCAAACACACACACACAGACACACACACACACACACACACACACACACACACACACACACACACACACACACACATCACAGACATCATTAAACACAAGTGACTGACAACTTGCTAATGTGTTACATAATGCATGTTCTTTGCTTTGCACTTCCATCTAAATCTGTTTTTACTGACAAGACTTTATGTTGCAACATGGAGCAACTCATGACAGGAGCTCATGTTCACATTCATTTAGTGCCTTGAAAAGACAGACACTGTTGTGGAGTGTGTGTTTGGGGAGTGCACAGTGGTGGAGATGAAGATAGAGGTTGATAGCTTTGTGATTGGGGCATTAGTAGCCAACTGTGACCTTACTTTGTGAAGAAGGCCCACAGCTGTGGATTATTTTGAGGTTGCTCTTTGTTGTATGTTTTTGGTATGACCATGCCAACAACAGTTTTGCCATAATGCTTTTTTGATGACAAATGAACAATAGAGGGACTGTTTATCACCACAAACTACTCTTTTTACTTTTTTCTTTCGTTTGTGAGCTATAAACCTCCCAAATCCCACTCGAACTAGCCGTTAAGACCTGGACTTTGAGCTACGTAATTTTTTAATGCAAATCCTGCCAGGTGAAGTAAAAAATAATGCAAATGTATGTAAGAACAGAATTAAACAGCCGAGTGTGCAATCTTTTCCAAGCTGTTTGAAAAGCCACATATCAGTCTTTTACATCACGTCGCTGCAGCCAGTGTTGGTGATTTCCAGTACTTTCAGATGTGAATCAGCACATCAAAATAAATAAATAAATATATATCTATATATCTATAGATATATATATAATTCTATAGAATATATATATATCTATAGTATATATATATATCTATAGATATATAGATATATCATATAATTCAATGATATATATATATACTATAGATATATAGATATATATGATAATTAGATATATATATATAATAGATATATAGATATATAGATATATAATAATCTATAATCATAGTAAACATTATTTAATTTAGATAATCTAATTTATTCTATATGATATTAATTCAAATTTCAAATTCAAATTTTATTTGTCACACACACACAACCATACACAGTATGACATGGGGGTGAAATGCTTGTAGCTGTACAATGCCCGACCATTAAATGACAGAAGAAAAGTTTTACAATATTTACAATTTACAGTTTACTACAAAAATTTACAAATTAACTTAGGAATTTACAGTAAAGAATGTGCAAATAGCAGAAGAGATTATAAAGATAAGGATTATAAATTATAGGAATTATAGGATTATAGGAAATGTGTGGTGGTGCGTGTGGTGACGTGTGTGAGAGTCCAGTCTTATAGTGACGTGTTTGGGAGAGTCCAGTCCTACACCTGGTTCAGGCCCCGAATAGCCTGGGGGAAGAAGCTCCTCCTCATTCTCTCTGTTTTGGCCTTAAGGGAGCGGAAGCGCTTCCCAGACCTCAACAGTGAGAAGAGTCCATTGTTGGGATGGGAGAGGTCCATCATAATCTTCCTAGCTTTGGACTTGCACCGCTTGGTGTAGATGGACAGCAGGTCAGGGAGCTCTGATTGAATGATGCGTTCTGCCGAGCGCACCACCCTTTGCAGATCTCGTCTGTCCTGCTTGGTGCTGTTCCCAAACCAGGTGCAGATGTTTGCCGTCAGGACGCTCTCGATGGTGCAGGAGTAGAAGTTCTTGAGCACCTTCAGTGGCAGATGGAAGTCTCTAAGTCTTCTGAGGAAGAAGAGACGCTGACGGGCTTTCTTAACCAGGGTGCATTGTGCACGACCATGACAGGTCCTGAGTGATGTGGACACCCAGGTATCCGGAAACTGTCCACTCTCTCCACTGGCGTCCACTGATGATAGGGGTTTGTAATTCCTCGACCTGCTTTGTAGTGAAGTCCACGATCAGCTCCTTAGTCTTGCTGAGTTTAGGAGGAGGTTATTCTCCTGGCACCAGGTCTCCAGGTTCCTAATCTCCTCCAGGTAGGCCGTCTCGATGTTGTCGGAGATCAGGCCCACAACAGCAGTGTCGTCAGCAAACTTGACAATGGAGGTGGTGTCGGATGTGGCTACACAGTCATAAGTGTACAGTGAGTACAGCAGGGGGCTTAAAACACAGCCCTGAGGCACTCCAGTGCTGAGTGAGATGGAGGGGGAGACTTGTTTTCCCACCCTCACTGATTGGGGTCTGTCTGTGAGGAAGTTGAGGATCCACTGACACAGTGATGAGCTGAGTCCTAGATCCGTCAACTTGGTGAAAAGCTTAGAGGGAATTATTGTGTTGAATGCTGAACTGTAGTCCACGAACAGCATCCTAACATAATTCCCTCTGCCAGTGTCCAGGTGACTCAGGGATGTGTGGAGCAGGTGAGATATGGCATCGTCTGTGGAACGATTAGTCCGGTAAGCAAACTGAAGTGAGTCGATGGTGGCAGGAAGTGAAGAAGTGATGTGATCTCTCATCAGTCTTTCAAAACACTTCATCACAATTGAAGTCAGTGCTACTGGACGGTAGTCATTGTGGCAAGCGGGCTGTTGTTTCTTTGGAACAGGGACAATAATGGACTGTTTGAAGCACGTGGGAACCACAGCTTGGGCCAGGGAGAGGTTGAAGATCTCCGTGAACACCGGTGCTAGTTGATCAGCGCAGATATATAATTATTAATTTCTCAGTTATAAGAAACCCACAAAGAACACAAATATTTATGTGTAATGTGTGTCCCTGGATATTGAATTTTTAAAAACTGTTTTAGTCAGTTTGGTCTTAAAACTCAACAAAGTTTTAAGAGATTTAAAAGATATTTTTGACTTTTTGCAAAATGCAAGCTGGATGCATGAAAATTTGTCTGGCACATACATGATTGAGAACACAAGAGCTTTAAAACGATGTTGGCTGAGTAAAGAAAACATTGTTTTCTCATTGACTGGCGGTATATACATATTTCAATAAAATTTACTTAATATTTTAATAGCTATGTCACTTTTCCATTAGTGTCACTATCACTGTAAATTTTACAGTAATAGTGATGAGAGAAGCTTAAAATGAGCTGGCAGTTTTTCATGACATTTACTAGCAATAAATGTCATAAATGTCTGCTTTTAAGGGTTAAACCTCTTCAGGGTTCTTGTCCTTAATGTCAAAATCTTTGTTTACAGCCACACTTTAATATTGTGGTATAACAGGAAAGCAGGTTTCATGCTGTATTTTTGTACAGACAGTAACTAAGTGCGAGGCTTCCCCCATTTTCTTCCTCTCTCCCTTCAGCCTTCACTGGGCAGTCATAATCATCCATTATGTATTTTTCCATTAATTCTCAATATGTGTGTGCTGCCAGCAATAATCAGCCTCTGTGAAAGTTACATTCGTTTTCCATCTGATATAATGCTTAATTGAATCAAACTTTTTATGGATGCTGATTAGGACTCTGGAGACATTCTCAGGAGAGCAATGCAAAATGCCAACACCTTGGAGAAGGCTGCAAATAACAATTAGCAACGTGCACCACTGAGTTAACTCATCATGAAAGGATTACAAAAGCTTGGATTACCATTAAGAAGATCAGATGTCTATTCAGTAATTTTAAAAAAGATGTTTTTCATTCTGTTTATTTATGATGAAACAAACCTAATCAGCAGTATGAAGTTGTATTCATAGCGTTCATACTCTTCCTGTGATACCCACTCTGACAGCTAAAGCAGGCTTTCTCCACATCATTGACAGCTGTAGTTTATGCTTAGCCAAAATGCTGACAATAGATGTTAAATTTGATGCACTAACAACGAACAACTCTGCCAGCAGTTGTAAACAAACTAGATGTAGAATATGGCAATGAATGCAAATTCATCTCCAGCACTGTCAAACAAACCCAGTGGTAAACCAACCACGGTTTTCATTGGTGCTGCATTTAAACTTAGATCTGAAATAGGCTTTAATTAGTTTAATGACCCTGTAGCATATATTCAATTCAATTCAATTCAATTCAATTCAATTCAATTGTATTTATACAGCGCCAAATCACAAAAAACAGTCGCCTCAAGGTGCTTTATAATGTAGGGTAGACCCTACAATGATACATACAGAGAAAAAAAACCCAACAATCATATGACCCCCTATGAGCAAACACTTTGGCGACAGTGGGAAGGAAAAACTCCCTTTTAACAGGAAGGAAGCTCCGGCAGAACCAGGCTCAGGGAGGGGCGGGGCCATCTGCTGTGACTGGTTGGGGTGAGAGAAGGAAGCATAAAAGATGGACGCAGCTAGTGACATCACCTGTAGGTTTCTGCAGTCTCATTTTGAACTCTCAAGATCAGATTGTGATTGAAAAGTCTTTAGCTAATGAGTGTATGGTTCAAACCACAGCTAATCCTCAATTTGTGAAGGTAGTGTGAGCAATGTTTACATAGTAAATTCACAATAGGAGCAAATAAGGACCACAGCATTACCAACTTCTAAGCTCATTTGTGGAAAATCTTTTGCTTCTGATCCCTTATAATGACTTAATTTGAATTTAATTTCATCTGTTTCAGTACTTTTCCAGTGATCCTTTGAATAGCTTTACACTGATATGATATACAAAGTACCTGCAGAATTTCAGACACCGTTTAGTTTGACTTTAGTTCATATTAAATATTTAGGGACCTGGACACACGTGAAAAACAAATTTGTACTATCCCATTCTCTATAACCCATTTCTACTAATCCAGTACTGTTCCAGTACAGCCATCTCCTACTTTCTCTTCCTTCCTCTCTACCCGACTCTCCTCTCTTACCCTCTTCATCTCAAGCCTTCACTTTTCTCTCACATGCCCTCTTCCCGCTGTCAGTTTCCCTTTCTCTGAAGCTCATCTTCTGTGTGTATCTGTCTTTATCTTTTGTCTCCGTCTTTTCTTATTTTCCCCCAAACCTACTTTCATAAAACCATCTCTGACAGCACAAATATAAAAAAACTTACCTCACCTGCTTCCCCCCCCTCATTTTTCTCTGCTTTTCCCTGTGCTGCGAGAACTGAACACCGAATGAGTCACAGAGCAGAAATCCTAACACGAAGATAAAATAAGACAAAAAAAAAAATCACTGTTTTTACTGCCTTGTGTAGCTGACACTCTTTTGCCATCTGCCTGTCGCCTTTTACTTCTTTCATTATTGAATTTACTTTTTTTCTCTCCTGTTTGACATAGTGGCTCCCAAATGCTTTCAATGTCAAAATTCCAACTCCAGTGCTGTTTTTAAAACTTAGCTTTAGTCTTAAAAAAGGAGAATCCCCACTACAGCATCTCACATTTTGAACATTGAAGACAACCGAATACACCAACTTTTAGGATTTTAGTAGTTATGTTACAACCACAGGAAATACTTATATGTTAAAGGTTAATTCTGGCAGAATTCAAAGAATGCGGATACAAAACAGAAAAGGAATTACACAAATAAACTTGAAGGTTAAAAAAGGAAGGGCATCACGGTGGTTAACACTGTTGCCTCACAGCAAGAAGGTCCTGATTTCAATTCCTCCATCATGTCGGCAACTTTCTGTGTGGAGTTTGCATGTTCTCCCCGTGTTTGCGTGGGTTCTCTCCGGGTACTCCGGCTTCTTCCCACAGTCCAAAGACATGCAGTTAGTGGGGATAGGTTAATTGGAAACTCTAAATTTCCCTCTGAAAAGCACATTACCATGAACTGAACTGCCAATATTGTCGCTATCAGTTATGATACAGCATTGGTTTTGGGTTATGTTCAGATATCTCACACAAATTACTTGATACATTTATTGCTTATTTCAGTATCTGTAAACATACAGCTACTCTTCATATGCACAGCTGCAGCTCCTCCAGCTGCTGTCTTTGTCTGTGCTGGTTGAAGCTGCAAGAAGATAGATCTAATAATAAAATGATTGCTGCATCTGTGGTTATATCTGCATTGCATGTGTTTGTGCATTTTCCACTGTGTCACAATACAAAGGATTGTTACTAATACACCACAGTAATTCATGAATTAATAAAACCAGCACAACCATGTCACTGCACACACACAAACCCCTGCGAAAAGCTAATAATAAACCATGCCTCAGATATAGTGTTTACAGCTAAAGCATAGCCATGACTGTATTCACAATTATACCAAGCATGTCTCCCAGCAGACCTTGACAGCAGCAAGTTTTAGCCTAATAATGCACTGGAGCAATGCTAGCTAGAGCTAGCTTCATTAAGTTGTTCTAGCTATGTGTTCAACTACAGCGGTACGGTACTGTATCTAGAAAATAACATGAATCATCATCATACTAATAATAAAAAAAGGGTTTACAAAGTGCACTGACAGATCGGCAAAAGTGGAATACTCATAGAAAAAGCGTAAACAAAGAGCCATAAGAGTCACATGAGAAACACACATGGACACACAATGAAAATTAAAAATGAAACACCCTTAAAAAATATTTTACATTTTTGGTATTACATAAAATAAACAAAGTAACAGATGAAAACCAGAGAGTACACACACATCAGTAACTACCTAAAATACTCACATGCCATCGCAAAAGTGGAAAGCTCGATCTCCTCAGGTAGATTTTTCCAAAGGTGAGGGCCTCCTTTAGATCTAATCCTTGACTTGGGAACAGCCAGGAGGGCGGCACCTGAGCTTGGTGCCAGACCACGACAATTTTTAAAGTGGTGAGTAAAATCTTAAAGTTGATTGTAAAGTGGGGAGATGCTGTCTCCCAGAACCTGTAATGATTAGTTATGGTGATGCATTTGTGTCTTTAGGCTCTGCGTAGGTATTTGCAGATGCAGAGTTTACGGAGAGGGGTTCTAAACCTATGCAGACATGTGCGATCCTCCATAAATCTAATACCACCAAGCGTGATGTGGATGTTGCTGTGGTAGGTCGCTGATTGGCTGAAAATAACCAGAACAGGAACAGGAGTACCAGCTGAGTTTACCACAATGATAAAAAAGCATGAGATACATACAGCATCCACAGACAGTGGGTGGAATGGACGCTTTAATTTGCTTTTTTATCACTCTGCTTCACTTCAGCCCTTTGTATGTTATAACTTTGCTCTTGTCCATTGCTGTCAAGGATCAACAAGATGAACAAAAGGAGCCCACAGCCAATTTGTTTCCTCCTAGTGACAATAAATGGCTACAAGATGTAAAGACAGAATCAGAAGCTCTCCATAGTCTGTGCGTAGGACCACCACAGGACCATGTTTCCCCCGCATGAAGCTGAGCCGCTGGAGTCTCAACCAGGTGGAGGCGAGAGTGACCTTTCATTAATGCCAGAGAGGAGGGAGTCGCAGAAGCAAGGCTGAGCAACTTTTCAATGCGTGGTTCAACCCTAAGAGCATTAATGTGGTTAAAATAAAACTCCATCATTCTTTAAAGACAATGAAAAATTTAAAAGACATTATGACTGATCATGGCTGAGATGCATAACAACCAGTCTGCCTCAGTGACTGATAAAAGAGTGAAACAGCTCTGCAGCAGTAACACTGATAGACTGACAGCTCGAAGAGAACTTAAATGCACTCGGGGTAAGTTGCACAAGAAGCCTTGTGGGCCATTTTCTTCATCATCTCATCCTGGGGAAAAACAATAAAACTACTTAAAAATGACTCAAAGAATATACCATCTGAATTTAAATATGAAAAAGAATCTAGGACAGCTCGCTCGCTTTCAATTAGCTGATCCAGCTGAACTGTGCTGAGAGTATTTTACTGAAACTGGAGTCGGTAAAAGGATGAGAGCAATAAAAGGATGCAAATGTAGAAAAGAGAAAATAATTTTTTATATTAAACTATAAGCATGTTGGTAAGAAGACAATCCTCAATTGTTTTAAAGAATGGACACATCAACGACACAGTGCAGCTTTGCTTGGTTGATTATTCTGCTTCTGCTGTCTCCAAAGAGCAGAGTTCATGCAGTGATGAGGACTCAGCAGTAATGGATGTACAGCTCTGTCAGGTGATTTTCTGTCTGCGATTGATGGGAAGAAAGCCTCAAAGCTGTCTGGGTCACCCATAAACTGCAAGTCTGACTGAACAGCATGAATGTATCTGATTTCCATTAGTCAGATTCTCAGTCTAATGTGATATTTTGTTCAAAAAGCATGCCTCTGTGGTATTCCAGCACTTGCAGTGTTCAGGCTGTGCGAGCCATAAGTGTTGGTGCATTTCAATGAGCGGTAGCAGCATTAAGATTCCTCTTCACTCCAGGGCTGCCCATGGGTACAAGGTGACACCACACAGTGATGTGGGTGGTATATGTTTCTGCGCGGGTGTGTGGGTGTGTGAAACTAGCGCTGTAACACAGAGATTGCAACAGCCAACGAACTGTAAAGGAGCACACAGCAGAGCAAATCCTAGCCTTATTTACTGGAACTTAGCCCAGTGTTTCCTAAATTGGACCAGGACAGGGCAAGGGGGGCTGCAAAATTTAGCATTTAGAATTTAAACTGAGTTCATTTGATTTTCACTTTCAAACGTAACAAAAAAGAGCAGGAAATATCAAAATGTAGGATGCTCAGGACGGTACCTGGCTGTTGTTTAGATCTCATTTTTGAATAAAAAGAATAGCAGAAACATTTAGCTAAATAATATTCATACACCATCAACTAGGGGAGGGTTTTTATGACCCCTCAGGTTTCTGCTCTCACTGCAGGTTTTGCAGAGTTTGCAGGCAGAGGCTGTTTTGGGCACACCTGCGTGAGCCTCCACACAGAGCTTAAATAAGCCTGCTATTAACATTCTCTCACTCCCTCTCTTTCTCACCTCCTGATTTTAGCTTTTTTCGGGGCATTTGCTCATCCCATTCATCCATCAACCATTGACGGCCCTTCTACTTTTAGTCCTCACACCTTTTGTTTATCATTGTTATTTATTACCTAAATTATGGTAATTAAAATGATCATTTGTATACTAATTTGTCTTGTCTCTACTTCTTGTCACTGGCTTTGTGACAACCTAATAAACTGACAACCAAATCTGTAAATTAGATATTCATGTGATGGTGTCTGTTTTTATTGCATCAGATTCACACCAGGCCGTCATTATGCACCAAAAACAGTCCTGAACACCTGAGACCAACATCCTGAAGCAAGAAAAAGAAGTGACAACAGACCATCGGCCACTACATCTGGTGAATGTAAACCTGAGGGAGAAAGCAAAGGCCACATCGGGTTTGTCACCCCACTGACAAGGAGAATGTTGGTAAGTGTCATACCAGCAAAGAAAAAAAAAAGGGTAGATAGCACACACCAAAAGACTGATCAACAAAATATAGACGGGAATCTGCTTTTGTGCTTCTAAAGACGTCTGCCTGGAGTGGAAGTAAAAATGTCTGCAGGGCATTGTTGAAAAACCGTTGTGACAGGCATCTGCTGGAATTCACCGACAACTTTTGTTGCCAGATCAAGACCTGAAGTTATTATTTGCAGGGTATTAAGAGAGGAAAATGTTGAGGAAACTTAAATCATCCTGTAACAGAATGATGGGGAAAGACAAACAGATATGACAATCATGAAGGATTTTGTTGAAACATGCTACTCCCTCTGTAAACACTGGATCAGGTGATGCATGATTTCTGATGGCTAGGTCACTTATGTTTACTGTCGATGTGAAAGAAGAGCTTTAATTTCTGGCCAGAGTAAGTCAAAAACAGTTAAATGGATGTGACAGTGACTCAGCTACAGATGGACTGTAACACAAACTAGGAGGGTTTTTTTCTTTAAAGGCAAATAAGTGGGAGACTTTAAGGTGTCTGAATCAGTCACCTGATGTCAGACTGGTGAAGCACTGAAACAGCTGCAGTAAAATATCATAAAACAATCTTCCAAAATTCAGACAGCTGATGATGATTAAATATGATTTTATTTGCAATAATGTCAACATTTGTTAAGTGTGACTCAAAAGGACCCAAACACAGAAACAAGAAGAGGAGCTCTGTTCACAAAACTGATGAGCTAAATTCAACGAAGGAACAAATAAATATACAAAAAGCAGACTAGGATCGAGGGCAAAATGCACACAGGCGATCTGACAAAGACAAAAAGTCTATTATGAAAGACCTTCCCTTGATTTTAGCTGAACCTCCTTCCTCTTAGTCATTTCTAAGTTCATTCCTGTATGGCTGCTGTTTAAGTCCTTGCTCACCACTGTAATTACACCACAGCTCCAAACATGCCCAGTAAGTAAACATTTGGTTCTCTTTGAAATGACTTTTGTGTGATGAGAACTGTTTTTTCAGCTGTACAGTTTTTAACAGATTTCCATCTAAGCATTAGTACTTTTCATTCCTGAAGGAAGTGCACCAGGGTTGTAGTGAGCTCAGTAGCATGCTCATCTTTTTTTTTTTCAATATTTACAGCATTGTGCACAGTGAGATCATCCCTCAGAGTGAGAGTGTTGCAACATATTTCCAGTGTAGTTTCCTGGAGCAACTGAGGGAGAACATTCATGGTGCACACCAAAATGCCACTGTGCACATCCAGTTTAAGGACCCCTGTTTGGACACACTGGGGGGGATCCAGACAACTGCAGATGCAAAAGTAAAATGCTGCTTAATGAGAGTTCTGCAAGTCCTGTTTTAACTTTTTGATCACATCACTGAGCCATGATAAAATGAGACTCAAGTGGAAATAATCCGCACGACAATGACACGAAATAAAACAGCAAAGCATGAAAAAGGAAATGCAGTTACTACAATCAAAAGAAAGTCACTAGAACTGAGAAACCACAAAGAGAAACCAGAGGTAGGAAAAGACAAGGACAGTGAGGAAATGCAGGCAAAAGGTTAGTCCAAAGAAACACAAAGAAGCTCAAAAAGAGCACAACACCATAACAATCTGTATATTTCAGCTGCTTCCAGCTGCAAATACTACACTTGGAATCAACTCCAAACCTTTAATCTGTGTCATTTAGGAAGAATAATGAAAGAACACACAAATCTGTTAATGAAAAAGCATTTTGTCGAGTTGCCCATTAAACCTGATCTTTTGTTTGTTTTTTCAATGCAATTTATTTTCCTTGACCCCAGAATTAAAGCTGAGTCTACACTTCAACTGCATCTTGGGTAACCCATTGTGTAATTTACCAGATGTTAGGCTTGACAGCTGTTTATTCTGCAGAATATCCTTTTCTTCTCATTAAAAATGTAAAAACAAAGGAGGAGAGAAAAGAACAGAAAAGAAGACACAGTAACAGCACTCCCTCAGCTTTCCCATAATCTCTTTAGCGCCACAGTTTTGGAGGAAGTACTCAGATCCTGAAATACTGCATTAACAGGTTATATGAGTCATGTGGTTTAACTATGATAGACATTCAGACACCTAATATCACACAAACGCTATCAGCTCGCACAAATCATTTACTCAAACCTAGAATCTGTTAAAAAAAATACACTAAAGCTGTGAATGAATATTTACAATTTCATTTGTAATAGGGCAGCACGGTGGCACGGTGGTTAGCACTGTTGCCGCACAGCAAGAAGGTCCTGAGTTCAATTCCAACACCAGGCCGGGGTCTTTCTGTGAGGAGTTTGCATGTTCTCCCCGTGTTTGCGTGGGTTCTCTCCGGGTACTCCGGCTTCCTCCCACCGTCCAAAGACATGCAGCTTGTGGGGATAGGTTAATTGGATAATCCAAATTGTCACTAGGTGTGAATGTGCGAATGAATGTGAGTGAGAATGGTTGTTTGTCCCTGTGTGTTGGCCCTGCGACAGACTGGCGACCTGTCCAGGGTGTACCCTGCCTCTCGCCCTATGACAGCTGGGATAGGCCCCCGCGACCCTGAAAAGGATAAGCGGAAGCGAATGGATGGATGGATGGATGGATGGATTTGTAATAGAATAATAATAAAAAAAAACACATTCATACATTTGTGAGAGTTAATATTTAATGCAACAAAGTAGTCGTTGCAGTAGTCGTGTCCTGAGCGGCACATAATGTATAGCTCCTAATTGAGCACCAGCAGCACTGCTGTGCTTAAAGTCGGAACAGCTGCGAGGCATTGGTGCAGGTCTCTGTACCTCAGACATCACATACACTGCTGCTGGTGAAAGCAGAGAGATGAAAGATTTATGACACTGTTAATGTTTGCACATCCATGAGTAATCGAGGGTCTGCTTGATTCTGAGTGACTTAAATGTCTCAGGCGTTTGTTCCCTCTGTTTTATTTTTTTGACACTGAAATAAATTTACAACTAAACATGTATCCTGCAGTTTTACTCTATAATAAAAACAAACACTGTGCTGTTTGCTGCTGTCCACAGATGCAAATGAATCCTTAGTTTCAGCCTTAACCTTAGGCAGAGACAGATAACCTGATTATCAGTGTGAAGTCATTCGACACGGGTTCCTGTTTTCTTTTATATGTGCGAAATCTTCAATGGTAAAACTAGGCTAATAACAAACATCCCAATCTGTGCTCCCACATGCACATAACATGCAGTAGAATCTGTTTAGTTTCTCATAAATTAAGCAAATGTTTTATCTGCTTAATTTGTCATGGAGTACTTTGGGAACAAACTTTACCTTGCTGTGGAAGTGCAACTATCCCATTACTTTTAAGCCTCTGAAAATTGGGGACTGTGTATAAAAATGGGTGTAATTCTTAACAGTCAATGTGATACTTTTACTAAAACCCCTTGCTTCTTGATTGTTTTATTTAAAATCCACTGGTGGTATACAGAATACAGAAGCAAAATGACAAGAACGAATAAGAATGAATAAATTATGGACCTACTGAATAATGCAGTTATTCTAAACTGAAAAAAACTTTTTGAATTGGATTGAACAAAACTATCGTCATACATCATAATGACACGTAATTTATTTTATTTTACTTCATTAAATCATTGTAAAATGCAGGTTCACACAGAGTCAAACAGAGCATAAGCATTGTCTATATATAATAGCACATAACACATTTATAATCTATATTTAGGCACTAGAGTAGACTTTTGGAGCCTTATGCCACATTTAGAGACATCTACCTATCATTTGCAAGTTGTTTCTGTGGTAACAACATGCAAATTAATTGACTAAACACAAACTGGGTCAGGCTTACATTTAAATGAAATGATACTAGAGTAATCAAAGTAGAGAATTTTTAACATTTGTTCACCACGATACAACAAATACGACCAAATTATCAGATTTCCTCAGTGTAAGATGAGACTTTTAGAGCTCTTCATTAGAATTTAACCTGTAACGCTCGTGGACAGCTGGACTCGCAAACACACATCCGTCACGCCACAGCTTTCTGTTTATTATGCAACACTAATCTGATGCCTGTGCTCAATAGCAGCCTTTGTGTTTCAGAGCTGCTCCTGAGATAAGCAGGTCCATGGAAATCCGTGGACTGCAAACAGCGCAGCACCATCAACAAAATTAAGGAAGTAACTGGTAATGCTCACTATGGAGAAAGGTAACATTTATACCAGTACAGGATTGAAAGTGTTTTACGAAAATAATTACATATCCAGGGGCATTAATGACCCTGGATAATTACATGTCTACCTCAGCCTTTCCTATTATAATATCACTGTATCAGTATGTATGTATAATGCTGAAATAACAGAAACCAAGTGTTAAATAATACTGAAATATTAGAACATTGTTTCACATGGAATCCTTGATTAAATAGTGACATTTCATCTGATAATGGTGCTTTGCATTTGAAGATATTTATGAGTTTTTCTCAGTTTTGCAAACAACACAGAACTTTTGCTCCATTTTTCATATACCATAAAAATGTAGGCACGAAGACTCAATGAATAGTTTTTGGCCTGAAACAAATATAGCACGCATTGCCCTCTAGTGGCCTGAGATCACGCTGGATTTCATTTCATTATAACTTGAGCACATTTATCTGCATGTATATCAGCGGTGACCAGGTATTTACTCTATTTTCACCTGTTGTGATATATTGCACATTTTCCCTTCTTTACATCTGTAAGAAAACAGCAAAGAAGAAAAAGTCTCAGAAATACAACACACTGGTTTCAAGAGATTCTACTATTTTTGACACCTATTGTTGCATTTCATTCTTCAGCACCCACTGCAACACTGACAAGGGTTACGCAGCAGAAATAATGCTGCGCCATGTTAGTCTTCTAAGTAAATAAAGCTCAGTATACAAAGTGGTCGCAGCACACAGCACGCATTTTCCTACGTGCTTGATGATAAATGGTAAAGAGTTCTGAATGCTGTAAGGCTCTACTTCATTGAGTTCTGAAATGAACTGCTTCATCGTTAATTATACATTTGACTATGAAACGATGCAAACGAAACAAGCCTGCAGGGCGCTCTGGTTCCAATCCCAGCAGTAATGTGTCGGTCGCGTACCGAAACGGATCTTTGACGTGAACGACGCGATCCGGTTCCTTAGTTGGGAGCCGGTTTTTTTTTCTTTCTCTCACCCTCTCTTCGCACTTTTTTCGCTTCACTCCGCAGCTGAGCGCTTGTGCTTTGCGCTGGAAGAGGGGGGAGGGGCAGTAGTTACACTTGGCAGTAGCACAGGAACAGAGCGGGAGGGAAGAGAGAAGAGAGCAGACAACAACAAGAGACAACATCGTCACATTAGAAAGGTATAGTAATCATCCACAACTATTTTCAGTTGCGATGATAAAGGATTCAGAAAGTTATTCATGCAGGAATCCTATGTATGCAATTCCAAGCAGGAAAACACTCTCCCAAAAAATCATCCCAGGCCTATATGACAGAGAATGTGCATCTTCTTTTTGTTTTGCATATTTTAATTTATTTTATTGTGTTGTGGTTTGCAGTGTTTTGTGTTGTTTCACTTTAAATTTGTTTAAAAGGAAAAAGCTGAAAATTTAAAAGTTAAAGTTGAAATGTAAATAGTTGGTTTTTAGTCCAACTTTTTGATATAAAGCTTGACTAAATGTCCAGCGGAAGGCTGGACTGGGACAAAAAAATCGGCCCGGGCATTTTGACTAGAGACCGGCCCACCGTAGATTGAAAATGTGACGTCATTCAGGGGTAAAACCGCAAAGGATTCTGGGAACTTGTGGCAAGAGGTACTAGCGCACGCAGGCTTTCAATTGAACTCAGTTACACAGCGATAAAAAGAAACCCAAAAAATGGCAAGAAGCTGTTGTATTATTAACTGCAATAGCCGGTCGCATGACAGCCACGGGAAGCCGACGGGTAAAGAGATCGTTTTTTTTTATCGGATTACGTCGTTGAAGAGAAATTTTTTAAGCCATGTTTCCGAAGTAAGAGCCGACGGATGGTCTGGATATACCAAATATAACGTCTCAGAACACTCCAGCTCACATGTTAGTCTGCTCCAAGCATTCCCACAAAGGTCAGAGTTTTGTAGTAGTTAATACGTCATTTTTCTTAACATAATTGGTGATATAGGTTACAAGCAAGTCTGGCGCTGAACAGAAATTGTCGCGCTATGCTCCTTTGTTTATTGTGCATAAATAGTGAATTGTCCTGACACAATATTGCGTTTCGCTTCTGTTATTACATGGTACATTGACAAAAACATATACTTTTATTCACAGGATAAAACAGTTGTTTTGTATCACTAATTGTCCAGTGCGATTACAGCATACAATATTATTGTCACTGCTACATTTCTGTATGGACCAGAAATTATTTCCACTACTAATTAATTACCGTTGAGCTCAAAGGTCCTATTAATAAACGGTTAACGAATGTGTATTTATGAGACGATTTGTGAGACTGGTAAACTTACCTGTACGTACGATGGTCTTTCGTTCTACACGGTGCATTTCAAGGTCCTGCACCCATCCGGCGGTAAACTGTACCTGGGCTTGTTGCAGTGACCTGAAGTTACTAAACTTCATGAGTGTATGCACTCACTCCAAGAACCGTATAATTATAAATCTGAGCGTGGTGAAAGTTGGGCAGCACGCTAGACGTCTTTTGTCCACTCTGTGTGCTCGTAAGGGTCTGACCCTTTCACTCCTTTGATTTTTTCCTCGTATCTTTTCTTTGTCTTTTCGTCGAGTCTGTCTTTGTACGGACCGGCATTGTCTCCTTTTGTTTTGTACATTCCTTTTTTGTGCGGCAAAGAAAAAACAAGAAGGTTATTGGAACCGGAGAATGAACGTTTTGCGGTGCTGCAAATGCTTGCATTTGATGCAGTGTCACTACCCGATCCGTACCGGAAACCCGATCGGTACCCCGCATGCGCGAAAGGTTTCTACTTCCGGTCGTAGCGTTTTACGATAGTTATGGGTCAGAGTATCTGTTAAGATGTTAAGAATAACAAGTATATCTTAAAATGTTTGCAATAATGAAGCATTTCAGTACAATGTAGACAAAAACGAAAAATAAAAAGAAAGTTACGGATCAGGACTCTCCGATCCTTACTGCGCATGTGTAAAGTCTGACCGTACAAATCGGGTCTACCCGATCCGTACCGCGCATGTGCAGATGTTTTTCTTCTTCTTCTGTTCGTTTAATGGCAGTTTACTCCCCAGTGTACGAGGATACCGCCACCTGCTGACCGAGCGAATAAACCCTATTTAAACTGAATTAGCGTCATTACAAACGTGTGTTAAATTTGATTTAGCTGATAGTCGAGTGTGTTTATGCTTGTCTGTGGGAGAGGATTGTTGGAATAGTGATGATGATGTGCGCTATCACTGTCAATTGTCAGTAAACACTTCATCTGGCTGATGAATCTACACGTGAGATATTACAAAGTCTGTATTATTAACTCTGTAATTAGGCGCCATTCTTCTTATTTTACGGCGCTGTTGCTCAATCGGGGGACGCTCTCTGTTGAGGAGAAAAGCATGAATTTCTTTGTATACGGATTATCCATTGTTTAAATGTCCCGGGCAGTCGAAAAGGAGGCAGAGCTGTTGAGAAATGCTAGGAGCTAACTGGGCGCTAACCGTATCATTCAAATATATTGAATGTCGCAATGTTGGCAAAGAGAGGAAGTGACGTAAGATTTGCGCATGCGGGGTACCGATCGGGTTTCCGGTACGGATCGGGTAGTGACAGCGGTACTTGGATTGTTTTGCCACGAGTTCCCGGCATGCAATGCGCGAAAATCACGTGATTGCTAAACAAGGGGGAGGGTGCATCCGGCCTCCTCGGCTGTAATTGGTCCAGCCCAGAGTCGATCATGACCAATTGGCCAATCCAACACCTTTCATTATATATACCCTTCCTAAAAAAAAAAATCCATCGGCCCATAAAAACAAAAAATCGCCAGCGGCCCACCGGGCAAATGCCCGGTATGCCCGATGGCCAGTCCAGCTATGTCCACACATCTGACAGATCCACAGCTGCAGCCAGCTGCCTAAGCCTGCGAGAGGATGCAGGATATGGAACTCCAAAGTGTTCAAAATTAAATAAATAAATAAGTCATGATGAAATCAAATCAAATCAAATCAAATAAATAACTATGTGAATAAATAACAGGTAAATGAACTTTTTTTTTATTTTATACATAATATGAATATATGTGTATAAATACACAAACAATACACATATGCTTTCAATTGTGTAATTTAAGTGATCAAGGTAGCTCGGTTTTGGAAGTTCAGTTAATGCTAGAAATGTGTTTTGGAGTTTGTATGTGTTTTGTCTCTAGGGACCCCCTTAAATACGTATATATAAACATATATAAATAAAACCACGTTGTTTTTTTTACATTAGTAATTCCGTTTGTGCATAATTTTATATTGTTGTTAATATTATAAATTAATTAAAGCAGCAAAACAACCTGAAGATTCGGTTGGGAGTCGGAGAACCGGCTCTTTTTTAGTGAGTCGAGCTAAAAGATCCGGTTCTCCAAAAAGAGCCCGAATTCCCATACCAGTTTCGATAGGATGGCTGGAAGTCGTGCCGTTTATGGGAAAGTGACAGGCTGTCTTTTGCGCCTGCTCATTAATCCCTCGCTCCCTCCCCCCACTGGCCAGACCTGAACTAGAAAACGAAAGTAGGTGAGGCGAGAAGAAACTGCAGGATTTTCTATTACCTGTGTCCGGAGGTAAGCACACCTTTTTTTTTCTCTTTACTCTCTTAACTAGCTATACACGGATTAAACTCTTTAGCTATTAAATTTTTTTTGTAGTTTGTTTCCACGGATTTAGACTTAAAAAAATGAATAAAAATATATATATTTAGTATTACTACACGACTGATAAACTAGGTGTTTTGTACCAACAAGGTAATTCCCAAAGAGCTATTAGCTGAAAACAGGGTATATTTTATCATGGTTTGCAGCATGTCTTTGAAATATTTAGCAATCTGGACAAATGGAAGTTTTCCCAGACCTTGAAAACGATCAGTATTTCAAAGTCAAGGACCGAAGAGATGAGAGAAAATGTTGCCAAATTACAAACAACAGATTGTTCTGTGTTTTTCTACTGTAATCTATCTATATAAAATGTTAGCTCTAATATAGTTTTATGATGATCCTGATGAAAGCCACAGTAAATTGGTTTGTGAATAAACTTGTTCTATATAAAGTGCTATAAATGTGCTGTTGGGGATAAAGTAGGTGTGAATGTACAGGATTTTATTCATCAAGACACTTTCTCACAAATTACTATAATTATTATTAAAATCGAGGGATAGGAGGTAATGAAATACAAATACTTCATTACTTTATTTGAGTATTTATTACTTTTTACTTTTAGTGCCTACATTTTAACATGAACATTTGTGCTCCTGTTCTCCTCCTTACATTTTCAAAACAGACAGGTTACTTTAAGTTTAACATAATTTGTCTTTAAACATTTATTTTGTATTCTTTCTCACAGTTGGGTAGATAATGAAATAAAATGTCACACATGATGGACAAGTCCACTGAGAACCCCAGCAAGAAGAACGGCATGATTGCGAAGCTTACAAGCTTCCGGCGTGCAACATGGAAGAATCCGTCACTTGGTGGCAAGAAATTCAAAGTACATGCACCCGCAAAGAACTCAGACTCTGCGGCTTCACCACAACCTCCGTCACCCAGTGAGTACCGTTGGGGTCTTCATAAAATCTGCTGTCAAATATAAGCACTGATGGCAAGCTAGATGGTCTTTCTCTTGTTTAGTCTAGAGGTCTGAGCGTCCATGTTTCATCTGACCAACCAACAGTTTTACATCGTGTCCCAGTTTATTTTAAATGACGATCATGTTCACATTTGGCTTCTTCTTTGTGCCACAGAGCTTTAACTTGCATTTCAGGACGTCACGGTGAACTGTGTTCACAAACAGTGATTTCAGGAAGTGTTCCTGATGTCGTACAGTGTGACTGTGACAGAATCACACCTGTTTATAATGCAGTGCTCCCCAATGGCCCGATAATCACAGGGATCTATTAGTTTTGGCCTGGTGCCTCACGGCAAAAGATTTTTCCAGATTCTTTAAAGCTTTTGATGATGTAGTGTAGATGATGAGATATTCAAAGTCTTTACAACTTCACATTGAGGAACATTGTAGTGAAATTGTTCCATGTTTTTGCAGATTTGTGCACCCCTGTCTCCCTAAGATGCTCTTTATACCTGTATAACTCTATATTGTCAGTACAAACACTGGCAGTAAGAAAAAAAAATGCACACTAGACCTACAAAGTTTCAGACACACATAAAATCCTAATAATATCCTCAGCAGAGGTAAAAACATCAAACAAAGCACAAAAAGACTTATAAAACTTGTCAGAATATGTCTGTTATGTTTGTTTGCTAAATGAAGGAAAGCAGAGAAGCTTCCTCTGGGTTTTCCCTGATTTTTGTGTAGCCTGTAGAATAAAAACACAGCATAAACCATAAAACATTGTCCAATTCCTTTTGCAGTAGAGCATATCAAAATTTGTGTTACAATAAGACTTTTCAGCCTGTGCAAGAGGGTGGAAGGAGCCACTTTAATGATCTGTCCTCTGCTGTTCTTTGAGGTGAGGGCTTGGGCTTGTTTGCCAGCCACAGGACACATGAACTCCTCTGTATGTGAGACGATCTCTCTGCTATGCAACAGGACAATGATCTCATGCACTGCAGCAAATCTACAACAGAATAGTGAAAGAAAACAAAAATCAATGACTTGAATTGTCCCAGAAAAACTCAACCTGAATTGAATCCTGTAGCAGGACCTGTAGAGAGCATCATTGTAAAGAAGACTGGGGCAAAATTCCTCCACAGTGATGGGGGACTGATAATGTCATACAGGAAAAGCACCAAATCAAAACAACTCCATTTAAGACACATCATACTGGAACATAAACACACTACAGCAACATTTTACCCAGTGTTTAATTTCCGATGCTAAGCTTTTCAGCCTCTATCAAAGATACAGTTATACATTTCAGTTGTACACATTAGGTAATTTACCACAAATCATGTGACTGACTCTAAATCATCATCTGATTAGAAATGAGGTCAGACTGTTTTTCAAGATTCTGCCGATCAGTTTCACTTTTAGGTGCTGGCGCTGTGCTGCACCAGCCTGTTCTGTATCCAACATGACTTAAACTTTGCATTCTTCAGTTTGCATAATACAAAGCAATGTCAAAGCTATGGACACACAAACACCCACGTAAAGGAAAATAAACTTCAGATAGTTGGTTTTGAATCGCTGTGACACCACAAAGACTAATGTGTTTTTGAAACTAAAGAGTCAGTTTAGCTGTTTTACTAATGTGCTCTTCTTCCCTCTCTGTCAGGTCTGAATGCTGGCTCTGCATCCACCTCTCCGAAGAGCAACCAGGAAAAAGAGGATGATGAGTCAGATGTTTCTCCTCACAAATCCAGACCTCTAACACGATCAAACACAGGTGAAACTTCTAAACTTTAATACTAGATCATTTCTCATGCCAAATGAAACCATTGGCACTAATTTGCTGCTGGAAAAGCCTCCACCTCATGTTGTAGGGTTTCCATCAGATTGTTGCATCTGGCTCCAAACTGCATTTGTTGCATTTGAACAAGTGCATTACTGAGGCCCAGATCTGATGTTGAGTGACAAGGCCTGATTCCTTATATTTATTCCAGAGATGCTGAGTTTAGGACTGTATATGCTAGCCAGGTCGTTTTGTCATTGTGTGCTGCACTATTAATAATAAATAAATACATTTTTATTTATATAGCACCTTTCTAGATAAAAAGATCACAAAGTGCTTCACAAAGAGATGACAAAGTATAAAACATAAAAAGACAAAAGTTAACAAAATGCAATTCTAAAAAGATGTGTTTTTAGTTGTTTTTTAAAACCACTGAGTCCACAGATCTTAAACTCCGAGGAAGAGAGTTCCACAGTCGCAAAAACTCTGTCTCCCTTGGTTTTCAGCCTTGTATGCTGAATAACAAGTAGGCCCTGATCATATGATCTCAGGCCTAAGGGCATAGGGCTGTAAAAGTTCAGTGATGTAGGCTGGTGCTTGTCGATGAAGAACTTTAAAGGGCAGAACCAGAAATTTAAAATGGACTCTGAATTCAACAGGGAGCCAATTGAGCTGCATTAGCAACGGTGTCACATGAGAGTACTTAGATGTTTTGGTCAGAAGCCTTGCTGCAGCATTTTGGACAGTCTGCAGATGCTCCAGGGAGCTTAGACAAGTGGACAGTGAAGATGTAGTGCAATCTCTACATTGCCAGTTTGTAGGATCATTGATTATGTTTGGCCATATGCTATGGCCGGATTTAAAAGGAAAAAGATTAAGGTAACCCTAATCTATAAAATTGAGTTTTCAGGAGTCATTAAAAAAACAAACAGAGTCAGCAGACCTGATTGAGTGAGGAAGATTATTCTACAGTTTGGGCGCAACAACCTCAAAAGCACAATTATCTTTGGTTTTAAAGTCAGAGTTACAAGATCCTCTTAAACGGGGCGGAAAGGTCGGCTGCAGGGATCAGCTTTCAGAAGCTTTGCTGTATAAGCAGCGCCCTGTCGTTGTGTTAGTAACAGAATTTTGCAATATATTGAGGTGAAGGAACCAAGTTTGGGTGAGCTTTGAGATATGAGTTTCAAAATTCAGGTGTTGGTCAAAAATTATAGCAAGGTTTTTAGTTTTAGAAGTCATTAATGAAGGGGCCGAGGTACTGACTCATCTCCTTACAGAAACTGCCTGGGCCAAGTACTAGAACCTCAGTTTTACTGCAATTGAGATGAAGTAAATTTGACTGCATCCAATTAGTAATGGCAGAGAAGCTGTCACTGCGGCAGGAAAGGCTGTTAAGGTTGTTGGGC
>NW_024583965.1:31349-32797 GCF_018398535.1 Haplochromis burtoni
TTGGAGCATCGGGAGCCTCACTATGTGCTTCCAAACCAGCATTTCATCAAACAGCAGTGTTGCAAGCGAAACAGTTTCGTGGTTCAAAAAAAAATTAAGAAAACACTTTTTTTCATATGTGTTTTAAGTTTTGTATAGAAATTACACAAAATTCAGTCTCAGGTTAAATGTGATACAAACAGCTTACACTGACATCCATCTTGATAAAAGATGTGTGTGATGAAGCCGTGTTTGCATCTGTTTGCACTGCTTTCCACTCTGGATGTCTATTTATGTTCAGCTTTAAGCATAAAAGGGTCCATTATACAACCTGTTTTTTGTTGTTGTTGAATATAAACATTATTTTGTGCTGATGTTGCACTACTTTTATTTCAGAACCAAAGAGTTTTTGAAATGTGCATAAAATTACATTTTAAATTACTTTTTGAATATTAATTTAAATACTTAGATTTAAAGTTCTGCTAAAAGTTTAAATAAAAAGATTAGTATTGCTGAACTGCAAAATATTTTGGGTGCAGTGTATTTTTTGCATACAAGTATGATAGAATAACTTTAGTGTTTTGTTTTGTAAAACTTGAGTATGAACGTATAAGATATTAAAAAGACAGTTTGATCAATGATAAAATACACTTTATCAGATCCAAATTTATGACATCGGACATAAAAAAGTGGTATCGTGCCATCTCTAGATGTAATTATTACTGTCAGTAATTAAATCTTTACACATGAAAGCGGTTTAAAAGTGACAGCTGTGTGTTGTTGTGTGTTTAGAGCGACCTGATGATTTATATTGACCGAGTGATGGATGAAGCAAAGAAAGAGTGGGATCAAGGAAAGGAGCCGACAAGAGATGATGGTTGCTACGTCAGTCCTGTGGCCTATGATGTCATCCAGGTAGAGTTGCTGCAACAACTTGATATAAAAGAGGCTGAAATTTATGCTTTTATAAAAATGTATTAATATAAAGTGTTGGCCTGCTTTAAGGGTCTTTACAGTGAGTCTTGGACAGTGTTGGTCAAGTTACTTGACAAAAGTAATCAGTAACTAATTAGTAATTACTTCCCCCAAAAAGTAATCCCGTTACTTTACTGATTACTTATTTTCAAAAGTAATCAGTTACTTAGTTACTTTAAAAAAATGATTTACAACCTGAATAGGTGATAAAGCGATAGATCTTTCAGCCCAATTCTATTTTTTCTGCATAATCCATCATACAGTACAAAATGTAATCAAATGGAAAAGTGTCTTTTTGAAATTAGTTTTATCAGTATTAATCTTTTAACTTTATGCATCAAGCAAAAATGAAATTATATGCAACATTCTCTGACTGGAAGAAATTAGTTTAACATTTAAACCTATTTTCTGCACATTCCAGCACATAAAATAAAATAGGTTTTTGTGTTTACACTCAGTCTTTCAAATAAATGCACATAAAACACAGCAGAAAA